>NW_026265567.1:0-8463 GCF_025860055.1 Xyrauchen texanus | reverse complement strand
TCCTGTTGGCCTGTAATATTCTTGTACCGAATTAGAACATTTTTGACCAGAAAATGGGAATTTTGGCTTGTCCTGTAGTGCCCCCTAGTGGCGTATGTCGGTCATTCTTGGTTTGTGGATTCCTGTTGGCCTGTACTATTAATTTACCAAATTAGAACATTTTTGACCAGAAAATGGGAATTTTGGCATGGCCATTCTTTGCACAGTACTTCAGAGTGATGTCATCTTTAAGCATGTTAGGTTTGAAAAACCATCAGTCAAAATTACATTTGATTTATTGACACATATATATTGTTAAAATTTGGACATTTACATAAACACGCCCCTTTCAGCCATTTTGTATCGTATTCATTTTTCCTAAGTAACGTTTTCAAGGATGTCCATTCTACACATGTGTACCAAATTTCAAGTCAATTGGAGCTACGGTTCAGGAGAAGAAGAGTTTTGTAGGTTTTCAGCAAATTTTCAACGTACGGGAAAATCCATCATGGCGGAAGTTATGGGTTCTTGAGGCTTTTTTGTTCCCCATGAGGAATGAGGCATGTACACCAAATTTCAGAAGATTTGGACAAATGGCGTGGAAATTGTATCACTTTGAATTTTGTTTTTTGGGCGTGGCCTGTAGCGCCACCTATGGGCGAATGTGGGCCATTCTTGGTTTGGGGGTACCCGTTGGCATGGAGTATCAATGTGCCAATTTAGAAAATTTTTGACCAGTGACTTTTTGAGCTATTGGGGCTCAAGGAGAATAATAATAATAATAATATATAATAATAATAATAATAATAATAATAATAAAACCATCAATTACAATAGATTCCCTCCTACAGAGGAATCTAATAATAATAATAATAAAACCATCAATTACAATAGATTCCCTCCTACGGAGGAATCTAATAATAATAATAAAACCATCAAATACAATAGATTCCCTCCTACGGAGGAATCTAATAATAATAATAATAAATATAGCTGCAAGCAGCAATGCGGATTCCTCCTCAAAATGGCAAATCATTTAAAATTGATCAGTAGATGGTTGGGGATAAACCCTCCCAATTAAGGAATTCAAAAACATGTCTTTGTCTGAATCCTAAACGAAACATTTTCAATGTACAGGAAAATCCATACCGGACCTTATGGATCCTTGAGGCTTTTTTGTTCCCAATGAGAAATGAGGCATGTACACCAAGTTTCAGAAGAATTGGACAAATGGCGTGGAAATGGTTATCACTTTGAAAATATTTTTTGGGGCGTGGCCTGTAGCACCACCTATGGTCGAATGTGGGCCATTCTTGGTTTGTGGGTTCCTGTTGGCCTGTAGTATCAATGTACAAAATTAGAAAATATTTGACCAGAAAATGGGAATTTTAGAGTGGCCTGTAGCGCCCCTAGGGGCTGAATGTGGGCCATTCTTGGTTTGTGGGTTCCTTTTGGCCTGTAGAATCAATGTACCAAATTAGAAAATGTTTGACCAGAAAATGGGACTTTTGGGAATTACCTGTAGGCTCCCTAATGGCTGAATGTTGGCCATTCTTGGTTTGTGGGTTCCTGTTGGCCTGTAGTACCATTGTACCAAATTAGAAAATTTTAGACCAGAAAATGGGAATTTCGGCATGGCCTGTAGCGCCCCTAGGGGTGAATGTTGGCCATTCTTGGTTTGTGGGTTCCTGTTGGCCTGTAGTATCAATGTACCAAATTAGAACATTTTTGACCAGAAAACGGAATTTTGGCGTGGCCTTTAAGCCCCCTAGTGGCTGAATGTCGGCCATTCTTGGTTTGTGGGTTCCTGTTGGCCTGTAGTACCATTGTACCAAATTAGAACATTTTAGACCAGAAAATGGGAATTTCGGCATGGCCTGTAGCGCCCCTATGGGCTGAATGTTGGCCATTCTTTGCGCAGTACTTCAGAGTGATGTCATCTTGAAGCATGTTAGGTTTGAAAAACCATCAGTCAAAATTACATTTGATTTATTGACACGTATATATTGTTAAAATTTGGACATTTACATAAACACGCCCTTTAAGCCATTTTGTATCGTATTCATTTTTCCTAAGTAACGTTTTCAAAGACTTCAATTCTACACATGTGTACCAAATTTCAAGTCAATTGGAGCTACGGTTCAGGAGAAGAAGAGTTTTGTAGGTTTTCGCAAATTTTCAACGTACGGAAAAATCCATCATGGCGGAAGTTATGGGTTCTTGAGGCTTTTTGTTCCCCATGAGAAATGAGGCATGTACACCAAGTTTCAGAAGATTTGGACAAATGGCGTGGAAATGGTATCACTTTGAATTTTGTTTTTTGGGCGTGGCCTGTAGCGCCACCTATGGGCGAATGTTGACCATTCTTGGTTTGGGGGTACCCGTTAGCATGGACTATCAATGTGCCAATTTAGAAAACTTTTGACCAGTGACTTTTTGAGCTATTGGGGCTCAAGGAGAAGAATAATAATAATAATAAATATAGCTGCAAGCAGCAATGCGGATTCCTCCTCAAAATGGCAAATCATTTAAAATTGATCAGTAGATGGTTGGGGATAAACCCTCCCAATTAAGGAATTCAAAAAACATGTCTTTGTCTGAATCCTAAACGAAACATTTTCAATGTACAGGAAAATCCATACCGGACCTTATGGATCCTTGAGGCTTTTTTGTTCCCAATGAGAAATGAGGCATGTACACCAAGTTTCAGAAGAATTGGACAAATGGCGTGGAAATGGTATCACTTTGAAAATATTTTTTTGGGGCGTGGCCTGTAGCGCCACCTATGGTCGAATGTGGGCCATTCTTGGTTTGTGGGTGCCTGTTGGCCTGTAGTATCAATGTACAAAATTAGAAAATATTTGACCAGAAAATGGGAATTTTGGAGTGGCCTGTAGCGCCCCCTAGGGGCGAATGTGGGCCATTCTTGGTTTGTGGGTTCCTGTTGGTCTGTAGTACCATTGTACCAAATTAGAACATTTTAGACCAGAAAATGGGAATTTCGGCATGGCCTGTAACGCCCCCTAGGGGTGAATGTTGGACATTCTTGGTTTGTGGGTTCCTGTTGGCCTGTAGTATCAATGTACCAAATTAGAACATTTTTGACCAGAAAGCGGGAATTTTGGCGTGGCCTTTAAGCCCCTAGTGGCTGAATGTCGGCCATTCTTGGTTTGTGGGTTCCTGTTGGCCTGTAGTACCATTGTACCAAATTAGAACATTTTAGACCAGAAAATGGGAATTTCGGCATGGCCTGTAAGCCCCCTAGGGCTGAATGTTGGCCATTCTTTGTGCAGTACTTCAGAGTGATGTCATCTTGAAGCATGTTAGGTTTGAAAAACCATCAGTCAAAATTACATTTGATTTATTGACACGTATATATTGTTAAAATTTGGACATTTACATAAACACGCCCCTTTCAGCCATTTTGTATCGTATTCATTTTTCCTAAGTAACGTTTTCAAAGACTTCAATTCTACACAAGTGTACCAAATTTCAAGTCAATTGGAGCTACGTTTCAGGAGAAGAAGAGTTTTGTAGGTTTTCGCAAATTTTCAACGTCACGGAAAAATCCATCATGGCGGAAGTTATGGGTTCTTGAGGCTTTTTGTTCCCCATGAGAAATGAGGCATGTACACCAAGTTTCAGGAGATTTGGACAAATGGCGTAGAAATGGTATCACTTTGAAAATATTTTTTTTGGGCGTGGCCTGTAGCGCCACCTATGGGCGAATGTTGACCATTCTTGGTTTGGGGGTACCGTTGGCATGGACTATCAATGTGCCAATTTAGAAAACTTTTGACCAGTGACTTTTTGAGCTATTTGGGCTCAAGGAGAAGAATAATAATAATAATAATAAATATAGCTGCAAGCAGCAATGCGGATTCCTCCTCAAAATGGCAAATCATTTCAAATTGATCAGTAGAGGGTTGGGGTTAAACCCTCTCAATGGATGAATCCAAAAAACATGTATTTCTGTCTGAATCCTAAACGAAACATTTTCAGTCTACAGGAAAATCCATACCGGACCTTATGGATCCTTGAGGCTTTTTTGTTCCCAATGAGAAATGAGGCATGTACACCAAGTTTCAAAAGAATTGGACAAATGGCGTGGAAATGGTATCACTTTGAAAATATTTTTTTGGGGCGTGGCCTGTAGCGCCACCTATGGTCGAATGTGGGCCATTCTTGGTTTGTGGGTTCCTGTTGGCCTGTAGTATCAATGTACAAAATTAGAAAATATTTGACCAGAAAATGGGAATTTTGGAGTGGCCTGTAGCGCCCCCTAGGGGCGAATGTGGGCCATTCTTGGTTTGAGGGTTCCTGTTGACTTGTAGTATCAATGTACCAAATTAGAACATTTTTGACCATAAAATGGGAATTTCGGCGTGGCCTCTAGTGCCCCCTAGGGGCGAATGTTGGCCATTCTTTGTTTGTGTGTTCCTGTTGGCCAGTAGTATCAATGTACCATATTAGAAATTTTTTGACCAGAAAACGAAATTTTGGGAGTGGCCTGTAGCGCCCCCTAATGGCGAATGTGGGCCATACTTGGTTTGTGGGTTCCTGTTGGCCTGTACTATTAATGTACCAAATTAGAACATTTTTGACCAGAAAATGGGAATTTCGGCATGGCCTGTAGTGCCCCCTAGGGGCGAATGTTGGCCATTCTTGGTTTGAGGGTTCCTGTTGACCTGCAGTATCAATGTACCAAATTAGAACGTTTTTGACCAGAAAACGAAATTTTGGAGTAGCCTGTAGCGCCCCCTAAGGGCGAATGTGGGCCACACTTGGTATGTGGGTTCCTGTTGGCCTGTAGTATCAAAGTACCAAATTAGAAAATTTTTGACCAGAAAATGGGAATTTTGGCTTGTCCTGTAGTGCCCCTAGTGGCTGAATGTCGGTCATTCTTGGTTTGTGGATTCCTGTTGGCCTGTACTATTCTTGTACCGAATTAGAACATTTTTGACCAGAAAATGGGTATTTTGGCTTGTCCTGTAGTGCCCCTAGTGGCGTATGTCGGTCATTCTTGGTTTGTGGATTCCTGTTGGCCTGTACTATTAATTTACCAAATTAGAACATTTTTGACCAGAAAATGGGAATTTTGGCATGGCCATTCTTTGCACAGTACTTCAGAGTGATGTCATCTTTAAGCATGTTAGGTTTGAAAAACCATCAGTCAAAATTACATTTGATTTATTGACACGTATATATTGTTAAAATTTGGACATTTACATAAACACGCCCCTTTCAGCCATTTTGTATCGTATTCATTTTTCCTAAGTAACGTTTTCAAGGATGTCCATTCTACACATGTGTACCAAATTTCAAGTCAATTGGAGCTACGGTTCAGGAGAAGAAGAGTTTTGTAGGTTTTCGCAAATTTTCAACGTACGGGAAAATCCATCATGGCGGAAGTTATGGGTTCTTGAGGCTTTTTTGTTCCCCATGAGGAATGAGGCATGTACACCAAATTTCAGAAGATTTGGACAAATGGCGTGGAAATTGTATCACTTTGAATTTTGTTTTTTTGGGCGTGGCCTGTAGCGCCACCTATGGGCGAATGTGGGCCATTCTTGGTTTGGGGGTACCCGTTGGCATGGAGTATCAATGTGCCAATTTAGAAAATTTTTGACCAGTGACTTTTTGAGCTATTGGGGCTCAAGGAGAATAATAATAATAATAATAATAATAATAATAATAATAATAATAATAATAAATATAGCTGCAAGCAGCAATGCGGATTCCTCCTCAAAATGGCAAATCATTTCAAATTGATCAGTAGAGGGTTGGGGTTAAACCCTCTCAATGGATGAATCCAAAAACATGTATTTCTGTCTGAATCCTAAACGAAACATTTTCAGTCTACAGGAAAATCCATCATACCTTATGGATCCTTGAGGCGTTTTTGTTCCCAATGAGAAATGAGGCATGTACACCAAGATTCAAAAGAATTGGTTAAATGGCGTGGAAATGGTATCACTTTGAAAATATTTTTTGGGGGCGTGGCCTGTAGCGCCTCCTATGGGCAAATGTGGGTCATTCTTGGTTTGTGGGTTCCTGTTGGCCTGTAGTATCAATGTACATAATTAGAAAATATTTGACCAGAAAATGGGACTTTTGGGAATTACCTGTAGCGCCCCTAGGGGTGAATGTTGGCCATTCTTGGTTTGAGGGTTCCTGTTGGCCTGTAGTATCAATGTACCAAATTAGAACATTTTTGACCATAAAATGGGAATTTCGGCGTGGCCTCTAGTGCCCCCTAGGAGCGAATGTTGGCCATTCTTTGTTTGTGGGTTCCTGTTGGCCAGTAGTATCAATGTACCATATTAGAAAATGTTTGACCAGAAAACGAAATTTTGGGAGTGGCCTGTAGCGCCCCTAATGGCGAATGTGGGCCATACTTGGTTTGTGGGTTCCTGTTGGCCTGTAGTATCAATGTACCAAATTATAACTTTTTGACCAGAAAATGGGAATTTCGGCTTGGCCTCTAGCGCCACCTAGTGGTGAATGTCGGTCATTCTTGGTTTGTGGATTCCTTTTGTCCTGTACTATTAATGTACCAAATTAGAACATTTTTGACCAGAAAATGGGAATTTCGGCATGGCCTGTAGTGCTCCCTAGGGGCTGAATGTTGGCCATTCTTGGTTTGAGGGTTCCTGTTGACCTGCAGTATCAATGTACCAAATTAGAACGTTTTTGACCAGAAAACGAAATTTTGGAGTAGCCTGTAAGCCCCCTAAGGGCTGAATGTGGGCCACACTTGGTATGTGGGTTCCTGTTGGCCTGTAGTATCAAAGTACCAAATTAGAAAATTTTTGACCAGAAAATGGGAATTTTGGCTTGTCCTGTAGTGCTCCCTAGTGGCGAATGTCGGTCATTCTTGGTTTGTGGATTCCTGTTGGCCTGTACTATTCTTGTACCGAATTAGAACATTTTTGACCAGAAAATGGGAATTTTGGCTTGTCCTGTAGTGCCCCCTAGTGGCGTATGTCGGTCATTCTTGGTTTGTGGATTCCTGTTGGCCTGTACTATTAATTTACCAAATTAGAACATTTTTGACCAGAAAATGGGAATTTTGGCATGGCCATTCTTTGCACAGTACTTCAGAGTGATGTCATCTTTAAGCATGTTAGGTTTGAAAAACCATCAGTCAAAATTACATTTGATTTATTGACACGTATATATTGTTAAAATTTGGACATTTACATAAACACGCCCCTTTAAGCCATTTTGTATCGTATTCATTTTTCCTAAGTATCGTTTTCAAGGATGTCCATTCTACACATGTGTACCAAATTTCAAGTCAATTGGAGCTACGGTTCAGGAGAAGAAGAGTTTTGTAATTTTTCGCAAATTTTCAACGTACGGGAAAATCCATCATGGCGGAAGTTATGGGTTCTTGAGGCTTTTTTGTTCCCCATGAGGAATGAGGCATGTACACCAAATTTCAGAAGATTTGGACAAATGGCGTGGAAATTGTATCACTTTGAATTTTGTTTTTTTGGGCGTGGCCTGTAGCGCCACCTATGGGCGAATGTGGGCCATTCTTGGTTTGGGGGTACCCGTTGGCATGGAGTATCAATGTGCCAATTTAGAAAATTTTTGACCAGTGACTTTTTGAGCTATTGGGGCTCAAGGAGAAGAATAATAATAATAATAATAATAATAATAATAATAATAATAATAATAATAATAATAATAAAACCATCAATTACAATAGATTCCCTCCTACGGAGGAATCTAATAAAACCATCAATTACAATAGATTCCCTCCTACGGAGGAATCTAATAATAATAATAAAACCATCAATTACAATAGATTCCCTCCTACGGAGGAATCTAATAATAATAATAAAACCATCAATTACAATAGATTCCCTCCTACGGAGGAATCTAATAATAATAATAAAACCATCAATTACAATAGATTCCCTCCTACGGAGGAATCTAATAATAATAAAACCATCAATTACAATAGATTCCCTCCTACGGAGGAATCTAATAATAATAATAATAAAACCGTCAAATACAATAGATTCCCTCCTTACGGAGGAATCTAATAATAATAAAACCGTCAAATACAATAGATTCCCTCCTTACGGAGGAATCTAATAATTACTGTTTTCTTGAGATCATTAGATAAACTTATATTGTAACAACAATTGTCCAGTACTATTGCTAACATATATACTGTATTAATTTTAACCTTTGGAATCAAATGAAGGTTTCCTTGATGTAAGTTATGCATTTTTAACTATTGTTTTTATTATAAATATACTTGTACAAGTTAGGAACATTATTCATAGCATCCTAGTGATTTGAACATGACTGTGGTAGATAAAGATTAGTTCACCTAAAATAGATACTCTCATCATTTACTCACCCTTGTGTTGTTTCAAGTTTGTATGACTTTTTTTCTTCAGCATAACAGCAAGATATTTTCTGATGGAGATATGGTGAGTATATGCATATACAGTGCATCTGGAA
>NW_026265565.1:0-8487 GCF_025860055.1 Xyrauchen texanus | reverse complement strand
TATGACTTTTATAAGCGATCGAGGTACGGTAATTGCCCCAGGGGCAAAAAAGCGGCCGAAAAATCCCATAGACTTAACATTGCGACAAACTTTGACGCGTCACAGCTCCGAGCGAGGATTTCGCAGAAACGTGTGATTTGCCATATTTGAAGAGGCTGGCAGGCTCTGTAAGAGCATACCTCAAAATGGGGTAAAAGTTGCACCCCTGGGGGGCAGGAGCTGCCCAAAAATGCCCCAAAATGAAAAGGCATTGGGATTTGTATTCAACATAGCTCTGGATCACAGTGTCATAGAGACAATGGGGCGGGCTCATTTTACTCAGACGACCAATCAGTATCTCAGGATCATTTTGAATCTATCAAGCCACGCCCTAGCAACAATTTAGAGCACCTTAGCAACAAGTCCCATAGACTTCTAATGAAAGACATCAAAGGGATATCTCCGGATAGAAGTGTCATAGAAACACAAGGGTGGTCTCGTTTCACTCGGGGCAGCAAACAGCCAATCATGAATCACCTCAACACTTCCTAGCCCCTCCCTAGCAACCATTGTCGAGCACCTTAGCAACCAAAATCCATAGAGGATATCTTCCATTCTGAATGTCACAGAGGAATGGGAGTTGGTTTATATCATTCATACTGACAAGCAGCCTTTGGAGATTAATGATTGGCAGCTGCCAAGCCACTCCCTAGCAACTAAACAGAGTACCCTAACAACCATTTAGCAGTAACTATATCTCTGCACCAGAACATCAGAGAAACTTCTGGGTTGATTTATTTCAATCAGGATGGCAAGGAGACTTCATTAGTATCACTAAGGTAACTGCCTAGCAACCAGATGGGGTTACCCTAGCAACCGAGTAACAAATCACATATCTCTGCATCAGAAAAACGTAGAGACTTCCGGGTTGACTTATTTCAATCAGGATGGCAAGGACACTTGATTACTATCACTATGATTACTGCCTAGCAACCAGATGGGGTTACCCTAGCAACCGAGTAACAAATCACATATCTCTGCACCAGAAAATAGTACTGACTTCCGGGTTGATTTATTTCACTCAGGATGGCAAGGACACTTGATTACTATCACTATGGTAACTGCCTAGCAACCAGATGGGGTTACCCTAGCAACCGAGAAACAAATCACATATCTCGGCACCAGAAAAGAGTACAGACTTCCAGGTTGATTTATTTCAACCAGGATGGCAAGGACACTTCATTAGTATCAATATGGTAACTGCCTAGCAACCACATGGGGTTACCCTAGCAACCGAGTAACAAATCACATATCTCTGCATCAGAAAAACGTAGATACTTCTGGGTTGACTTATTTCAATCAGGATGGCAAGGACACTTGATTACTATCACTATGGTAACTGCCTAGCAACCAGATGGGGTTACCCTAGCAACCGAGTAACAAATCACATATCTCTGCACCAGAAAATAGTACTGACTTCCGGGTTGATTTATTTCACTCAGGATCGCAAGGACACTTGATTACTATCACTATGGTAACTGCCTAGCAACCAGATGGGGTTACCCTAGCAACCGAGAAACAAATCACATATCTCGGCACCAGAAAAGAGTACAGACTTCGGGTTGATTTATTTCAACCAGGATGGCAAGGACACTTCATTAGTATCAATATGGTAACTGCCTAGCAACCAGATGGGGTTACCCTAGCAACCGAGTAACAAATCACATATCTCTGCACCAGAAAACAGTAGTGACTTCCGGGTTGACTTATTTCACACAGGATGGCAAGGAGACTTCATTAGTATCACTATGGTAACTGCCTAGCAACCATATGGGGTTACCCTAGCAACCGAGTAACAAATCACATATCTCTGCATCACAAAAACGTAGAGACTTCCGGGTTGACTTATTTCAATCAGGATGGCAAGGAGACTTCATTAGTATCACTATGGTAACTGCCTAGCAACCAGATGGGGTTACCCTAGCAACCGACTAGCAAATCACATATCTCTTAATCACAATAACGTAGAGAGTTCCGGGTTGACTTATTTCAATCAGGATGGCAAGGAGACTTCATAAGTATCACTATGGTAACTGCCTAGCAACCAGATGGGGTTACCCTAGCAACCGACTAACAAATAACATATCTCTGCATCACAAAAACGTAGAGACTTCCGGGTTGACTTATTTCACTCAGGATGGAAAGGAGCCATGTATTGTATTACCTTGGTAACTGCATAGCAACCACATGGGCTTACCCTAGCAACCGAGTAACAAATCACATATTTCTGCACCAGAAAATCATACAGACTTCTGGGTTGATTTATTCATGACCATAATTTTTGCTCTTTTCAAGTTATAACATGCTGTTTCACGAGTTTTGCCACGGCAAGCACCACTCACATTTTCTTCAGGAAATGTACCTATCTAGTTGTACTTATGTTATACCCGCTCCCCTTTCTTGTTATTAGTTTGATCCAAGCGCCCCGTAGTGACGTATCACCGTAAGATCGGGAATTTAACATTTTTAAATGATAACGGTTGTTTTCTGAGGGGGCGATAATTGTACACAGTCTGCAGATCCCTTTACAGACTTATGTTGTATATCATGTGAGTTAATCAGAGAGAATGTGCGTTCATAAACCTGTTAACTAAAGTTCATTTGAAGTGTTTAAATCGACATTGCAAGAGGTATCAAGAGTTGAATGTTTCAAAACGAAAAATTGAGTTATGTTTGTAACACTGTACATTTCAAACGTGCAGCAGAGTTAAAATAATAGTTTACACAAAAACCACAATTAATTTACTCACCCCCAGGTCATTCCAAATCCCATACTTACTTTCTTCAGTGGAACACAAAGGTGATTTTTGTGAAGAATATCCAGGCCACATTTCCAAGTCCCTAAACGACAAAATAAACACCATAATTATCAAAAAAGAAGTTTAGTTCATACGACTCGCCCGTTATAAGTCTTAAGAAATCCATTTAACAGATTTGTGTGAGGAACAAACCGAGAAATAAGTCGTTTGTTCGTGACAGAGAACGAGCGTTGACCGAGTCCGATTAGTGAATCTTCTGAGTCGAATCTTTTCAGTGAATCGGCTGATCCGGTCGCAACGGATAAAGCTGAAGTTAGTGACGTTTTCGATGTTAAAGTAAATAAAATCAAATTCTACACTGAAATTCTGTACAGTTATTGCGTTCATATATTTGTATTTGTATAAATCAAGTCCCACCCATCTTTTCCATGTCATTGAATATCCTGATTCACTTGGGAAAACATCACACTGCAGATGTAAAATGGGTTGTGAATGTATTTCATGTTGAATTAAGAGCTACTGAACCGACACAAAATGCACGACACATGAACCCAATTAAGTCTAGAAAGTAAACAAACATGCAAGAGTGCACAACAGTACAATACTACACATTTATCACAAATAATCCCTCAGATGCACATGCAAAACATATAATCACACAGTTCTGCACTTGCCTTGAGTGTTTGTGTGTTTCAAATGGCCAAAGGAAATGAGGTCACACCTGCAGGAACTCCAGACACCAGGCAAGGAAAGGTCAAAGGTGGCCAAGATGGCAGCATGCGATTTTTTTTAATTGAACAAAGATTTCAGGGGATTCATTTTTTTTATTTTTTATTTTTTTTTTTTTTTATTGAACATACTTATTTACAAAATACAATTTACAAAATCTCTCGTTGGGAGACTCATGTGCAGAACATAAACACAATTAAATAAAACAAATTCCGATAAAGAAATTAAATACAAATGAAACTAAAATAAAATAAATTAAGCAAAGGCACTTCAGTCCATAAGGCATGTCAAAGTTCTTCACATATATAAATTGTCCTCAGTCTTTATATATTCTTAAAAGAAAGTTTCGTGGAAGCTTTACAAATTATAATGACAAATATTTTGAGACATCTTCACATAGAGAGTAAATGTTACTGGAGACTTTCAGAAGATTCCAAGAAGCAAAGTATTCCCTCAGTTCAATTTTAAACAACATTAGAGATGGATTTTTATTTTGCCATTTACATTTATGAATATGGTATTTACCCATAATTGTTATGATATTGTAAATTCTAAAGAGTTCCTTCGGAAGGTTTTCATTACCAAAAAGAATTTGCTCCACCTTTAATTGTATAATTCTCTCCATTTTTAATTCCAGCCAATTCATGACATCTTGCCAAAAACAATTTATCACTGAACAAGAGAAAAACAAATGTTCAATAGTTTCATCTTCCTGGGAACAGAACACACATGGCTCCACTTCAAAACCAAATCTCTTTTTAAGCATTGCTGCTGCTGGATAATATCCATTTATAATTTTGAATTGCATTTCTTTTATTTTAGGAGGTATAGGCCATTTCATGAACCTGATGCATTTATTTGTTATTTTTTCATCGTAATGTCTTATTTTTGTATTCTGGTCAAAGTCATGAAAAAGTCTACATTTGAATATTTTGCTAATACAATTATTGTTACATTTTTTGCTATTTAGGGGAATTTGGTTTAGTTGCAGTATAGGCAAATTTATTTGACTTTTGGAATAATGTAAATAGTTTTGTATCATATTTAATAGGGCTATTGGTATTGCTTTACATACCTTGATATAATCCCTAATTAAACTTTGTATATTAAATTTTGTTTTAAAATCCGAAAACCTAAGAAAATTACCTTGTTCATCTAATATATCTGTGATGAAAATGATACCCTTTTCAAACCAATTCCTGAAAAAAAGTGTTTTCCTACTTATTGTTATTACTCTGTTATTCCACAAGGTGGAGCCATGTGGTGTAAAATTATGAGTAAATACCATCTTCCAGTAATGAAGAACATGTTTATGATATTCAGACAGTTTTACTGGCAATTTTGATACCTCAAAATCACACTTTAAAAGGAACTCCAAGCCTCCCACTTTATCAAAAATATTTTTGGGAATATGATACCATAGAGAATCAGGTTTATCTAAAAAGGCTTTTACCCAGTTAACTCTAAAAACTCCAACCATAAATTCAAAATCAATTGTTTTTAACCCCCCTTTATTATAGTCCTTTACAAGTTGTGATTTTTTGATGTAATGCGTTTTATTACGCCAAATGAATTGGTAAATTATAGTATTTTCTTTTCTAATGTTCTGTGAACTAATATAGAGAGAATAGCTTGGGTAAATTAATTTAGAAATCCCTTCTGATTTCGACAATAAGTTACGTCCTAAAATAGTTAAGTCTCTTGTTAACCAATGATTTAAGTTTCTTTTTAGTTCTTCAAGTTTCTCAGTGATATTTTTGGATTCTCTTATTGCCAAGTTTTTAGATAGATGAATGCCCAAGTATTTAACGTCATTCTTAACTGGAATCATCTCCAAGTCTGTCTCAATGCAATTATATAAAGGTAGTATTTCACATTTTTTTAGATTGAGGCAAAGGCCTGATGCCCTGGAAAAAACAGAAATCGCATTTAAAGCCTTCTGAAGAATTGATTTGTCTTTTAGAAATATCACTGTATCGTCAGCAAATTGGCTCATTTTCAATTCAGTGTCGCAAACTTTTATCCCTTCAAGGTCATTATTATTTACTACAAAATAGGCCAAAAGCTGCGTACAGAGAATGAATAATTTTGGTGAAATTGGGCACCCTTGTCTTATTCCACAAGATATATTGATTCTTGGAGTGATGTCTGATTGAAGTGAAATATAACTTTATATTTGGTTATAAAACATTCTGATTACCTTACAAAAATTATTACCAAACCCAAAAAGTTGGAGCGATTCCAGTAGAAAGTCATGTTCGATAGAATCAAAAGCCTTGAAAAAATCAATAAACAATACAAGGCTTTCTGTTTTAATAAGGCTCTGGTAATCTAACATGTCCAGAATTAATCTCACATTGTTATGAATATGTCTACCTTTAATAAAAGCTGACTGAAATTCGTCTATTAACTTACCCAAGACATTTTTTACTCTGTTAGCATATACCAAGGCTAGTAATTTATAATCATTACAAAGAAGAGTTATAGGTCTCCAATTATATAATAGTAATAAGTCTTTATTTGGTTTGGGCAACAAGGTTATCAGACCAGTTTTCATTGTTGGGGATAACTGACCATTTTTTATGCAGTCATTTCAGGGGATTCATATATCACAGGGGAAACACTTCTGAAAACAGGAAACTTGAGGTTGAGCAAGACAATAAAGTTCATTTTCAATCAAGTTACAGTAAACAGATATAGTCTACTAAAAAGACAAACTAATTCACAAAACATCTAAAGCAATAGAAATTAAACATACAATAAATATAAATAAATAAAAATCAGGAGGTAACTCTTATAATGAAAGCATCATTTGTTTCAGAGCAGTTTTAGCGTCTTTCTTGTTAAATGATAAACAAAGAGAGTCATAGAAGAACTTTAGATCCACACAGAAAAGACTCAAATTGGGCTTCGAATCAGTGACTTTACATTTATGGAGATGAAACTGGCCACAGAGAGTTAGCAGTTTTCACCTGTCATCCATCACCTTTGACCCCGAGTCCCAAATCAAAAACATTAATTATTTCAAAAATCAAAGGTTTGTTGTAAGCAGAGAAAATAAGCCAGACTACTTCTTTCCAGAATCACATTGAAAGATCAAGTGCGGTATTGTTTCAAGATTAACGTGGCAGAATGTCCAACTTAAACTTAGAAAGAGGAGTTACAGGGATAGAAATGATGAAGAATTTTATAATGAACTTCTTTCAACTTGTTAGATAACAGAAACGTATTAATGCCAGTCCATATTAATAGTAGAAAGAGAAGGATCATTTCATTTCCACTTGAAAAGAGCTTTGACAGCTGATTTTCCTAATAAGGGTTCTTCTAATCCTCCAATGGATAATTGGGGCATTTCACAGATATGGAGGCCCAAACCTGCATAAATAATAAATGAATAAATGTAATAATAAAAAAATAATTAAAGGAATAAATGTCTTGATGAAACAAATATAATTAGTTTTTAATTAAATGTATTCCTGAATTTATTTTTGTATGACTTTATTCCTTTTATTTTTTACTTTATTTTCATTCTTTTTAACTTTTAATTATTTATTCATTTATTTTGCATATTTTTTTATTTATGTGTTAATTTATTTTGTATATTTATTTATTCCCACATATATTTATATCCATATTTATATATCCCCATATATATTTATTTATTTATACATGTATTTATTTTTACTTTTCTGTGTGCAACATGGAAATGAGGGAGGCGGTCCTTGCAGAGCTCCAGTGCATCATTGGATGAGACCTCAATAGTACATATCGGAAGCAGATGGATGTCCCACCTCAGCCCCTCTGACTCGCACAGATTTTGAATATGCAGGGAAACGTTTTGCAGAGAGTTTAACAATCCAGGATGTGCTACGACATTCATACCAGCATACAGCTCTCCTAAAACATCAATAAGCACCACTACTCTAAATGAAACAGTTATTTGATATGTGGTTATCGACTCTCTAAATATATGTGAAGAGCCAGCTATAGAGTTTTTTATTGCAGATGTGTAAATGCATAAACGATCAGGGAAATTAAGCATGGTTGTATCTTTTACAATGAACAATCATAGCAACAGAAAACAATATTATGGATTTGCAGACATCCAAATATGAAGTTATATACGCAGAAAAAAAAGAAAAGGAGAAGGTTAAATCATATCATTTATGAAACTTGCTCTTTTGTGGTTTTGTTGAAGAAACAGCTCCCCATTATTTTGTGATTGTAGTATAACCAATATATCTTGGATTGACTGAAGCTCTTGTGTTTATAGCCCCACAAATATCTATAGTTTACACGCAAAAGGCTATGCCCTAACGTCACATCAAAACAAGTCAAGAGTAATCGAGCACACTCTTCAGTCTACAATAAGCCAATGGTAAGCAGGACCCGC
This sequence comes from Xyrauchen texanus, assembly GCF_025860055.1. Lineage (NCBI taxonomy): Eukaryota > Metazoa > Chordata > Actinopteri > Cypriniformes > Catostomidae > Xyrauchen > Xyrauchen texanus. The sequence continues at coordinate 567 of NW_026265565.1, read as the reverse complement.
CCACATCATTATCATACAAGAGACAGAAATGTAAGAATAAATACAAAAATAAATAAATGTGGGAATATTTAAATATAGAAATAAATACATGTGGGAATAAATAAATGAATGCATAAATAATTAAGAAAAAAACAAAAACAAATTAAAGAATAAAAAATGTTTTAAAGAATAAAAATAAAAAGAGAAAACAATAAATAAAGGAAAAAAGTCATACAAAAATAAATTCAGGAATAACTTTCATTAAAAAGTAATTATATTTTTTTTATCAAGACATTTATTCCTTTATTTATTTTCTTATTATTACATTTATTTAATTGTGTATTTATTTATTATTTTTGCATGTTTTGTCCTCCATACATTTCTGGCAGCGATATCCAGAAATGGCCCAATTACGGCCCGCTTCACTACCAAGAATATTCGAAGATTTAACCAATCGAGCGCACGTCACTACCTGGTTGCTACCAGGAATTGACCAATCACGGCCCATACGTAGCTTGTATTCTTCGAGGAATTGGCCAATGAGGCGCGCGTCTCTACCTGGTTGCCAAGAGGAATTGACCAATCAGC
>NW_026265564.1:0-70579 GCF_025860055.1 Xyrauchen texanus | reverse complement strand
TGAGATCCCAGTTTTGATCCATAATTAGATCACATACAGTCAAAGCTTTGTTATTAATCGAGTGCACATTTATCAGTGCAGATTCCAGCAATCGTACCGGTGCAGCCGAGGCTGGTGCAGCCTCCTCACGCAAGACTGCCAAATTATTAAATGGCAGTCTCCATGGTGACTTCAGCGGTTTACGCAACACAGTCAGATAAAAAACATTATTTTGAGACGAACATAAGTACCCACTCCGTGATGATCGATGTAGGTAACGTTTTAGGCGAAGTATTCGTAGGTAGTGCAAAGTGCTGCGTGGTTCAGTCCCCAAAGCATGATTCCCATTAAGGTTTAGCAGCTGGCGAAAAGTGTACCTTAAGGCCATTGTAGAGGAGTCCATGCAAATATCAATATCACTATTGTGTAAGTCCTGGATCACACAACTGTTGATGATTAACGGTCCGCAGACACCCAGAAACAGCAACAATAGTCCAAAGACTGTAACGCGATTCCACATCACGATGGAAAACATGGGCGACATGTACAGACTGGTTACCTATGAAGCTTGTAAGGTAATTAAAAAATATATAAATATCCAATTTAAACATTAAAGCCAAATGATTAGCCGGAGAAAGGAGCGGGCACCACACGCCAGCGTGCCCTTTCAACCGGCTATGGTTCTATGTAGAACCCTTGAGAGCAAAGAACCGTTTTTATTAAAATGGTTATAATTCATGTTTTATGACTGAAGTGTAAACTAAAGATTACACAATAATTATAGGCCTACACAACACATTCACAACACTTTTTGAGTCAAGACCCATGAAAATGACTGTTGTAGTCAAAAACAGGAGTCAAAAAATATGAATATCTAGTCAATGTATGATTTGAGCTTTGCCTTTAAATAAAAAATAAAATGACCAGGTGTTTTCTTTATTTTGTATTCCATATTGTGATGGCTTTAATCATAGGTTTTAATCTGTCGAAGGTAACATTAAAAATGTATAATCGTAAAAATGCCCTCTGGTGGCGTATATGCGTTGCATCATCCTTGAATTCCTATTGGTGGATTGGCGAAGATGAACCTCCGAGAGACAAGTTGACTGACAGTTTGGCTAATTTTTCAAACTGAGGAGTCCGCCATTTCTTCCCGTTTTTACCCTCAGGTAAGTTACGTTTTTACATTTTAAAAATAATTTTAATGAAATATTTAGTATTGTAGTTAATAGTTATATTGGTTAGACTAGCCCTTGTGTTACATACTGATACTAGAAGCAAAAAGGATAATATTTACCTCAGACACTGCTGTGTAGCGTTAGCAATGACGGGCTTCGATCAGCCGTCGGTTCAGAAAGCCCTGTTAAATTGTTTTTCGTCCAGTTTTAAATTATTTAAGTTACAGTCTCCCTTTATTTCCTTGTTAATGTTAATTAAATTGTCAATAACAATAAGACAGCTGTGTTATAAGGAGACGAGCTTCGAGACAGAAGCGTGAATTTTAATTTCAATGAAGCTGCGCTCGTTGTTCGTTAACGGTACATTAACGATAAGCGCCAATTCAAATATAAGAGAACCGGATGGAAGACGGAGGTGTATGATATGTGAATGTTTGTCGCAGTTTCACACATACTCAGGCCTGTGTTAACAGGTGTAACGTTAGAAGTTCTTAAAGGTGCCCTAGAATTTGAAATTGAATTTATCTTGGCATAGTTAAATAACAAGAGTTCAGTACATGGACATGACATACAGTGAAACACAATTGTTTTCTCCTTCTTATTTAAATCTCGTTTTTGAAAAACCCCCTGAAAAATAGGCGAATCTCCACATAACACCGACTGTGACGTCAACAGTCGGGATCATTAATATGTACGCCTCCAAAAATGTGCATATGCCAGCCCATGTTCAATGTCAGGCGGAACTGCGCAGCCGAATCATCGAAACAAGCGAGGGTCATAGGGAAAATGACAGATCGTGGAAATAAATGTTATGTTCCAGGCTGTGCAGGGGATGTGAGGACTTTTCATACCCTTTCCACAGAAAAGAAATGTCAACAGGCGTGGTTGATGTTTATCTATAATCGGATACCGCAACAGTTTAATTCGAAGTTGTTAGTTTGCTCTGCCCATTTCACAGACTTATTTTCTAACCTGGCACAATATCATGCAGGCTTCTCTCAGCGTCTCATACTGAAGAAGGGGCAATTCCAACTATATTCCTGCAAGTTCAAGTTCAAGTTCAAGTCTTTATTTGCCAAAAGGATGCAAATCGCCTGGAATTCATTTTAGTGATTTGGCTCACTCAGGACAGTACAAGAGAGTATTGGACCAAAATTACAACACATCATCAGACATGACATATACAATAAAAACAAAACAAAATCAAAAAACAAATTCTTGGGTTGCTACCAATGGATAAGTATAATAAATGATCAAATAAATAAATAAATAAAATAAAATGCTAATGCATTTAGTGATACTGAAGAGAAGGACATAATTGTGTAAGCAGAGCAGATAACGATTGTTGGTGTAAATTGAGGGACCTCACAACTTGTGGATAAGTGCTATTTGAAAAGCGGGTGGTTCGGGATCTGATGCTTCTTAGCCTTCTACCTGATGGTAGAGGAATTAAAAGGGAATTAGCGGGGTGCAAATAATCTTTCAGTATTTTCAGTCCAGTTTTAAGTAGGCGGATGTTGTAGATGTCACAGATCTTAGGGAGGTCCAACCCAATTATCCTTGACGCTGTCCTAACCACCCTATTCAGCGCATATTTATCCTCTGCTGAGCAATTACCCCACCATACAGTGATGGAGTGTATTTGCAAGTTATTACCTGTTAATAGTAATAAAAGAGAGAAGGTAGAACGCATAACATTCCTTATCCAAAAGCAAGCTTGGAGTGTAAGATAATAGAAAAAAATAAAATAGATATATATATATATTTTCAAGAACACATTTCCATTTAAATAAATGTATGTTTCTATCCACTGGTGAATGAGGTAATAATGATACTCTTAACCTGCTCACTGACAAAACTCCTTGCATTTATAATATTACAAACCACCACCATCTTTTATGTTTCCAGGGAAATAATTTGGCACATAGGAAGTGATACATTTTACATCATCAACCGTGACCATTTATTCCCAAGGGGAAAAAAAGTGTAATTATGTCTTCAGACAGATTTTTGATAAACTTAGCAATGTGCTAATGTATTATAACCAATACATCAAAACTAAAACAAGAATTGTTTTCACTCACAGCATGGATCAATAGCTTCTCAAAAAGCCATCTGTTCTCAGTCAGAGAAGGAAGTTTTAAACGGCTTAACGTTACTAAACTTTAATAAGCATAATATTAAGGGTTTGGTTACGGTTACATTATTGGCCATCAATTTTAACAATTTTATCGAACGCCACTTCATTAAAAGTTCAGCGTAGATATTGTCCAAAACATTCTGTTAATGTGCAGCGTGTCAGGTATTACCTGTTACTGAATCTCACAAAAGGCAAATAAAACAGTTAATACACTCACGAAGCACCATCGTTTGGGTTTGTTGTCATAGCTGACGCCATTCCTGTAATTTCAAGCAACGGCGATATCCTGTCACATGGTTCGATTTCATACAGAATCGATTGCTTATCCTCGGTGTCCCGGATGTTTAATCTGAATTTAACACAGAATTTTGCCATCTGAATTTGAGCAACTTGAATATAAATGATTTGAATTTTTAAATGTGAATTTTTGTTTCTGAATTTTTGAAAAACATTGAAAAATAAAAGTAAAAATTAGTTATTGAAATTTTGAAGAGTTGAATTCAGAAGCCAAATTCACATTCATAGTTTCAATGTTGAAAAATTCAGTGCTAGAAATTCAATGGCTTTTTAATTTCAAAATCTGGTGAGACAGATTTGCTTCCATAGTGCCGCCAATGCAAAGAGTCTAAATGTAAATTAGTTTAAAGATCACGTCAGATAATGCAAAAAACAAAAGTTCGATGTTATTTATGATGTGAGTTTGCATCTGAACAATTGAACATTTTGTCTTTGTCTGATGTTACAGGTCTCTGGAGATTCAAATGGCACAATTAGATATGAGAGTGAGCTGCATCAATATATGAAACGGTCAAATTGTTACGGGTCAACATGATGAATGAGGTCAAAGGTCAGAAGCAGGGACTAAAAACTAAATGTTCTTCATTCTGTGTGTGTGTGTGTGTGTGTGTGTGTGTGTGTGTGTGTGTGTGTGTGTGTGTGTGGGTGTGTGTGTGAGTGTTATTGCAGTGATGCAGCAGTTTCCTTCAGGATTAAAGCATGTTTCATTACACAAAAATAATAATAAAGTTTCTGAACAACAAACATTTGTGACAAAAACAAATTCACTGTTTAAAGTGTCTTTCTACTAACAGAGAAAATTAGATGTAATATTTTATCAAGAAATCTAAAAATGTTTTTAACGTTAATAGTTGAACAGATTCATTTACTGGTAAAACTAAATGAATCCTCTTGTGGTTTGAACATGGTCACTGGAGACAGATCTGATCTATTCTGAGAGAAACACAATCATTCCACACTGACAATGCAAATGTGATTTTCACACTCTCAGATTCACTGTTTGATTGGTTAAATGATCTGAACTGGAACACACCAGTTTCACTTCTGCTCTATTGAGTCGTTAATCGTTTTTGGAAACAGCGGGAACCACCGGCACCAGAACGAGTTTAGAAGTGGGGGTGACTGCAAACTGGGCTGATTGTGATGTCATCACAACAACATTCTGCTGTCAATATAAAACAAAACAAATAATAATAATAATAATTTGGCCAATTTATCCCAGACCAGCTTCCAAGATTGTCAAAATCACAGAGACTGACGAGTTATTTATCAACATACACAGTTTGAATGCTGAAGTAATCGAACTAAAGAGATTCAAATCTGACTTGATAAGCTTGATAACATTGTGCAAACAGTCTATGTTCATTCTACGACTATCATATAAGTCATATAATGAAAGTTATAACTCCTAAAATAAACATCTGGACTTGTGTATACTGGAACATCTCCTCATGATTCAACACAGAATATCAGTGACAGCAGCACATCCTCATCCACTTTCATTCATTTCTGAATCTATTGTTTAAAGTGATGAATTACATTCAAATATGACATCTGTGAAAACAAATGTTTTATGTTTGCATGATGCTGTATTCACATGGATAGGTGTCAGTAAAGTTTAAGACTAGTGTCATATCAGCCAGTAAAACATCAACCAAAAATGACTGAATTGACCTTTATAATAAAATGTGTCGTCCAGTTTCATATGTAGTGTTGAGTGTGAAATATCAAAATCTAAAACTTTGTGTCCATGTCAATTTATAATGAAACATTCAGAGAAACTGTTTCTGTATCAGTAGTTCCTCTTTCACTGAAGGAGGTTTTTGTACGACTCTTTATCACTGTGTGAACACACCACCACTGTGATAACTCTGACAGTAATAATGTCCTGCATCTTCAGTCTGGACTCCACTGATGGTCAGAGTGAAATCACTATTAGATCCACTGCCACTGAATCTAGATGAAGTTCCAGACTGAAGGGTGTTGGTTCAGATATATGAGGAGTTTAGGAGCTTCTCCAGGTTTCTGTAAGTACCAGCTCAAGTAGTGTCCATCACTACTACTATAATCAGTACTCTCCCAGTAGACATCACTGCTGGTTTTACAGTTTATTTGAACTTGTTGTCCTGGTTGAGCTGTTATTGAGGGACTCTGAGTGACCGTGTACTGTCCATTACACTCTGAAACACAAAATAAAATAAAATATTATTTCACAAGAGCTTTTTGACACTTGAAATAACAATAAAAAAACTTTCTACAGTTAAATTGAGTTTATATTAGTGAAATGCACTGAAACAGATTCTCACCAGCAATGAAAAGCAGTAGAGAGCAGATAATGAGAGCGTGTGCTGTCATCTTTACTGTGAATGAGTGAGAACTGAAGGAACAGTGATGTTGGTTTGACAGTCCTGACTAACAGACAGTCTGATATTGTGCTTTAATCAGAGGGGCGGACATTCAAAACTGTTTCCTCTCAGCAGAAAATGTGAGCGTTACAGGAGAACAGCAGAAATAAGAAACAATTACATGTCAAATTACATTCATACATTTCAATCTTTATCTTTTAGTTATTAATTACAATTGGATGAAATTCGAATGATTTTTGTTCATTGTGGAAATCTCATGAGCATTCAGTAGATCAAACTAAATCAAATGTGTTATAGAGGAGTTATTACATTGTAATAAACATGTTGTATATAATTATGAATGTAATATGAATGTTTTTATTGTATTTTTGAAACAGTAGTTGATGACAATATGAAATGAATCATGTTTGAATGTGTGTTGTGTAAAGATGTGTTTGTGATCATGTGTTTAAAGTGCAGTTAGTGAAGCGCTCAGAGGTTTTTGTGCAGCTGTTCTATTAGTTTGTATCACTGTGGTGGACTTTCGGCAGCGGCACCAGACTGGATGTTGGCAGTAAGTAAATCATCAAATCATCATTTTAATGTTTTATGTGTTTTTATAATGTGGAATGTGTCAGTTTTATGTTGAATTGACACACATATGAGTTCAGTGATTTCTCTCACTTTTTTGATTTATATTTCATTATTTATTAATAATATCTGATTAGACAGATTGAATAATTTGGCTGTTTTTCCAGAAATGAAGGTGAACTTTAAAGACACTTAATTTACACTTTGTCAGCACATGTGAATTTGTTGCTGGTACAGAAGTGAGATGTTATTCAGTTTTTGGAGATGTTAAATGACTCTGTGTTTAAATGACGAACATTATCAAGAGTTCATAAAATGCTCCTTCAATATGAAATGTTTCTTAATGTAATATGTAACATATAAAGTTTTACTGGAGGAATTCTTTCACCAAATGAACTGTTAAAAGTTCATCATTGTACAGAATTTTCTTTTCTATTCTCTTGAGGTTGGGCAATGTCTTTTCATAGTTATTTCTGAATGTAGAAAGAGAAATTTATGAAGGAAAATATTCTTGAACTTTTGTGTAAGTCAAACTGCAAACATATAAAGATATGTGAACTTTATTCATCATTTCATCATTTTGGTCATTCAGAGTCTTTGGGGAAATAAATTGTTCTTTATATGATTGAACAGATCAACATGAAGAAACAAACTTGCAGTTTAATGTTGAAAGTTTTCAATGATATCTTTAAAGATCTTCAAAATATATAATTGACTAATGTAATTGATTTAGTTTCAATCTGGAGAAAGAAATCTTTTCTTCTTTTGAAGTTGTCTATTGTGTATTTGTCAGGCATCACTCGTCCTAAAGTGAGCGTCCTGCAGCCCTCCAGTGAAGAGATTTCCACAAAGAACACAGCAACACTGATGTGTGTGGCCAACAAGGGCTTCCCCTCAGACTGGAGCCTGAGCTGGAAGGTGGACAGGAGCAGCAGGTCTGAGAAGAGCAGTGCTGGGGTCCTGGAGAAGGGCGGTCTGTACAGCTGGAGCAGCAGTCTGACTCTCTCTCAGGACGAGTGGATGAAGGCGGTCACAGTGAGCTGTGAGGCCAAACAGAAAGAGCAGCTGTCAGTCACTGGAGAAGTGAGGAGAGATCAGTGTTCTGAGTAGATCCTCTGGATTCTCTTCTGCTCTTCTCACTCATGTCTCACATGGAGACTAACAGTGACTTCTATTCACACAAGTATATGTGTGCTTTTGTCTTTCAGATTTCTCTTGTCAAAATTCAATAAACTAATAAAATATTACATTATTGAAGTTTCCTGTCTTTGTTTAAAAGTTGATTTATTGATATTATTTGTGTCATTAGTTAGATCAGGACATTATCTCACATTTTATAAATAATCTTCATTCAATGAAGCATGAAAACACCTGCAGAGACATTATGAAACAAGATCATGAAGTCAAATTAGGGAAGTCAAACATATAGTACATATAATATAGTGAGTAAATGTAACAATATATTAAGAAGTTCTACTTACAGTCGTACAGTGGAGTCCAAAAGTCTGAGAACAATTGAGAAAAGTTTCTATTTTAAATAAAATGAGTTTTCAAATTGCATCATCTGCTTGAATATTTGTGGTGAATTAACCCTTTCCAGCCTGAGTCCAAAATTCAAAAAATGCAATTCTGTGCCAGAATATGGTATTCATATCCAAATTCATATTATATTCATATTCATATCACATCACACACATGATATACATATATGTATTATTATTTAAGGCTAATTATCCTTTATCAATAAGATTTCACACAAATCTTCTCCGGCCTCCATACTTCATCAGACAACTCCATTTTAATTACAAGCTAGAGGAAAACATAGAGTGTGTGAAATAAACATAATTTTGTGGGCAATATAGAGCAGCAGACAGATTAGAAATATAATCTATTGTTTATATGTTATGACCATTCTAGTGATTAGTGGGAAAACTGAATAAAACAAACGTTTAGATTGTTAAAATACATTTCACAACTATCACTTTAAGGGCTCTTGTCAGATCTGGATGAATTTGTCAATAGAAGAGAGTTTTGAAACCAAGAGGTGGTGGCAACCCCCCAACACCCAACAGCCCCCAACCCCAGTGTTGAAGCGGGTTTCGCAAGGGCACCAAACAAGCTAGAAGCGCTACTGTATATTATTGAGGTATAAGTGTTGAACTGAGGGTGGATAGTTCAGTAAATCTAGCGGCAACACAACGCTTGAGTTTGAAACATCACTTCCGTCAGCTGTTAAATGGCTAACGCTTCTGTGGAGTGAAAAAACTTTAAATGTTCCAATTAGGACGATTCTGCACTTTAAAAACTGATACACTACACGGCTGAGAGCATACTACATTTTGTAAGTGCATAGTGTGTCATTTGGGACACAGCTTGAGTCAATTTTATTTTGTTTTCAATTCTTAACATTTTATTTTATTCTTGGTCTGTTCTACCTGATTTTAAACGGCACAAACACTCTCCTTTCGGTAGAATGCAGAATAAAAATCAGCTGGTGGCCGAATGGAAAAGAAACATCATGTCTGAGAGAAACTGTTACGACTGGTGTGGAAGCAGGACAAGACAGCCGAGAGGTGCGGATCCAAACGCGGTTTTATTGTAAAGGACAAAAATAAACAGACTCTGGAACAAAGAAAAGTCCACGATGGGAGAAACGAAACTAAACTAAACTAATACACCGGTGAACATGGGTTGACACAAACACGAATGACACAGCCGACAACGGCCAGGGAAGCAACAACATGAAACGTGAACATTGAACGATCGACAAGGGAAAGGAAATCAAACAGGGTTTAAATACACGAGGTGATGGAACTAAACGATAAGCAGGTGAAAACAATGAGTGAGTGCTGGCAGGTGGTGAGGGCAAGGAAAGATGGGAAGTGTAGTTTTCTTAGACAACGACTGGTGAAAACACGGGCCGGATCACAAGGAACGTGACATGGAGTGTGACGTGCTGAGTGAAACAGAAAACACGGGGCAGACAACAAGGGATCGTGACAGAAACGAAGTGACACGACTGCTCAGAAAAAACAGGCTGAAGCCGCTCTGAAAGAAGAGATGAACACGACTGTCCAGCGGCTGCAAGAAGAACTGTTTGATATGAACTTAATGATCTTTGCTTTATAGGATTGTGTGAAGCTGACTCTTTATCGAACATGTGAAGCCAGAGATGTCCGTCTCTCATTTAACAAGTTTGTAGTCTACTAGTGAAAATGCTTAGATGCCCTTGCACGTTTAATAAAAAACAAAAACTACTATTACTGTTTTGTTCACATATAGCAGAAAACGTTATCTTTCCGGTGATGTTTAAACTTCTCAATCTGGGAAATTGCCAGAGCTGAATAACTGCTAATTCCCAATGTGTCCTATTCACACATGACCTCTAAACGAGAAATGTCATTCATATTCCAGAGGTTGTATGTATGAAAGTGACTCTTGACTGACTGGGCAGAGGAAGATGCCTTATCTTCCAGAAGCAGCCATTGTAACATGTGAATACAACAACCGTAGGGATAAAAGTATTAAGATATATCATAGTGACCGATGGTTCAGTGAAATAAACAGAGGAATCAGGACAAATTTATGTGTCAATTTCATCTGCTTAACATTTTACTGATGTTGTGAAATGAAGAAAACTTCATTATCACTTGGAAATTTGCAGGTTTCAGGCTCCCACTTTCAGATCAGAAGAAGTGCATCAGGAAGTGACATCACTCAGATGTGCAGTGGAGTCCAGACCTGATCAATCAATCTAATGTGAGAAATGAATGCTGAACATCTGAGTTGAAGTTTCTCACTTCTGACCTCGTTTCGGTCAATCACACGTCACGGTCACATGAACACATGCCAAATTCATAAACACATGCACAGTCTTCCAGATGCTAGCTAGCATTCTTCTTAGCACCCTCTTGTATATTTATTGTATATTGCATATACAGACATTTCCTGCAGTTAAAATACTCAAAAGTTTGTTTTTATTGTTAAACCCGCCCGGATTATGCTTGGAGGTCGCGCCATCTTGGAAATGACGTCAAATGACGCTACTTGCTGACGCCGGTGTTGATACATTTTTCCCGAGTTCACAAGTCGAAACTGTGCCAAAGTGGAATCGAAGTATCGTAATTATTTAGTTCCGAGCACATGAATGACCAGCGATGTCGTACTTACGAGTGGGAAACTCGGAATTCTAGATTATGCCTGAATGCCGAGTTGGGACTTTGGAAGGGGCGTGTCGACAGGAAAGATGATGGAAATTAATGATTTTGCTAAATTATTTCAACTTCTGCACTTTATTACAAAATATTATTTAGTTGTATATGACAGTGAACTAGTGACTCACCATTTGTGGTTTGTTTTAAGCAAATTAACTAATTATTTGTTAGATATCATTCATTATCAACAAGTTGTGTATGAGTGATGTTTATTCACCAGTACAACAGAAAACAAGCTTTTGCACGCTCATTGTGTATTTGTTGAGTTCAGCTTCTAATTTAGTTTCCCACTTTAATGCGTGTCATGTCGTACTAACGGATGCCCAACTCAGAGGAATGAGCTGAGCTTCCCAGGTCCACTTGAAGGCAGCATTATTCAAGTCGGAAGTGGGAAAATCCCAAGATCCAAGTCGTCTGCAACACACCATAAAATGTTGAGTGTAAAAACATGCAATGGACAATAATGTAATGTTTTGTGTTAGAAGACATTTTCTCACTCTTTCTCCCTCCTGTTGGTTTTGGGGATTTCACTAATTCACTAACGGGTTAATTTGGTGTGTGGGGAGATAATTAGTGAGCACAGGTGTTGCAGGTTACTGTGAGGCTTTTAAAAACTCTCAGTTTGTGACTCTCCAGAATAGAAAAAAGGAGAGTTTGTGTGTGGATGTGAAATGATGCTGTGTGTTCTTGTGTGTTGAAGGAATGAGTGTGATATTGAAAAAGTGGGGAGAAAGGAAAAAGAACAGCAAAAGGGGAGAAACACTTTTTGAAAACTCAAATTTTCCCTTCAAACAGTATCTAATTTGTTCCAAATGTAAAGTAGAAGACATCTCTCCAAGCCATAACTTGACAGTAGGAGCCTCCTTTTCTTCCAGAACAACAGGAGTAACTTCTTGGCTGTAATTAAACTAGATGCAAGCAGTTTGTGCTGTGCTCCTGACAATGGATCCATATGTTCAGAAAGTCCCAGAATGATGAGTGCCGGGTCCGCTGCATTTGCACCCTAAACATTTCTGAAAGCACATCAAAAATTCCATTCCAATAACTCTGTATCTTGAAACAAAAAACAAAACTATGGGCTAAATCAGCATCTACTGAACTACATTTGTCACAAAGAGGCTAAACACTTTGGAAAATTCTATGCAGTTTCTTTTTTGAATAATGCAGTCTGTGAATGACCTTAAACTGAATAAGGCAGTGTCTGGAATAGAATGTTCATTAATATCTTTTAAACTCCTAGTTCTTTCTCCCAGTCCTCCTTAAGAAATCTTGTAGAGGGAGAGTTAAAGGATTGCAGCAAGTTTTATATAATCGATAATGACTTTTTACTTCCTTTACACTGATCAAGACATTTATCAATAATTGAGGGTGATGTAGTATCCAATGAAGATGTATGAGCACGTATATAATTCCTAATCTGCAGAAATCTAAAAAATGACTCTGTGGAAATTAAAATTTCTGTTGCAGTTGACTAAAAGATGCCAGAACCCCATCAAAGAAAAGATCTCCTATAGTACATGATACCCAATTCTTCCCATTGCATAAAGGTCCCATCTAATCTTGATGGCGTAAATGATGGATTCCTATTAATAGGAGTTAGAAATGAAAGGGACTTTATCTTGAAATGTTCTTTTATCTGTTTCCAGATCCAACGTATATTTCCAATTATTATATTACTATTAAAGATAGAAGGATTCAGAGTTACAGCAGAGAGAATCACTGCTCCCGGATTATAGGGATAACACTGATCACAAATTATTTGGAGCCAATCTGGAGGAGCACTATGATCATCCAACCACATTGAAATTTGTCTGATGTGAGAAGCCCAGAAATAAAGACGAAAGTGTGGGAGTACCAGACCCCCTCTTGTTTAGGTTTACAGAGATGTGCCTTCTTAACTCTGTGATTTTTGTATCCCCACAAAAACGGAAGAATAATTTAATCCAACTGTCTAAAGAAGGATTTAGGCAGAAAGATTGGAAGATTCTGGAAAAGATATAATATCTGTGGTAAAAATATAATTTTAATTGCGTTTATTCTGCCAAACAGAGAAATCGGAAGTGCTCTCCAGAATTGAATATTCGCTTGCAATTTGGAAATTAAAGGGGTAAAGTTGGCCTTTAAGAGCGAGGAATATTTAATGGTAACAACAATTCCAAGATAAGTAAATTTTTCCATCGAAACTTTAAATGGAGAAGATTGTATCGCAGACAAATCTTTTAGTCCAATAGGCATAAGCTCACTTTTATTTAGGTTAATTTTAAACCCGAAAAACTCCGAAAACATTTATAGTGTCCAGAATAACCGCACACACACATGGGGTTTAGTAATATATAGCAGAATATCATCTGCATATAAAGATATTTTATTGGCTGCATTTAAGGTGTTAAAGCCGTGAATAGAAGGGTCAGAACGAATGGATTGAGCAAGAGGTTCCACAGTCAACACCAATAAAAGAGGAGAAAGGGGACAACCTTGCCTGGTCCCTCTTTGAAGATTAAAGGGACCAGACAAAGTATTATTGGTTAATACCTGTGCTGTAGGACTTTTATACAAAATCTTAATCCAATCTATAAATTTATCACCTATATCAAATTTTTCTAACACTGCTGAAAAGATAGTGCCATTCGACTCGGTCAAATCGAGAGAGATTATCACCAGATTGTCTTGAATAGTTTTGGGGTGGTGCATTATATTAAAAGACGAATAGTCTTTTGTGAGACATTTCTGCCTGGAATAAAACCGTTCTGATCGGGATGAATTAGACCACTGATTAATCTACCAAGTCTATTTCGTGAGTGTTTTTGACAGTATTTTCTGATCAACATTAAGAAGAGAAATCGGTCTGTATCCTTCAACCTCCTCTGTATTTTTACCTTTTTGGGAGAACAGTTATGATTGCTTCATTGAATCTCAGTGGCAGTCCATTTACTGATGCCTCCTCAAATGTTCTGAGCAGGTAAGGGAGAGGGAATCACAACATTATATATAATTCAGAGGGCAAGCCATCTGGGCCTGGAGTTTTACCACTCTTTAAGGAATCTATTGTGCCTTTTAACTCTCCTAAAGATATATCCTTATTAAGGGAATCACGCTCATCCTGAGTAAGAGAGGGAAGGTTACATTTATTTAGAAACTTATCCATTGCCTGTAAGTCAATACAGGGGTCTGAGGAGTATAGAATTGAATAGAATTCCTTAAAGCAGTTGTTTATATCCTTGGATGAAATACATTGTGCTCCATGCTTTGTCTTGATTTTATCACTTTCTAATTTACGTAACTGCCTTGCAGGCAATTTATGTGGCTTTTCTCCGAATTCAAAATATTTCTGTTTAATGAAGAGGAATGATTTACTTAATTTATCTGAAACTATTTTATTGACCTTCAAACAATAATCAACACCGATCCAGAGTAGAGAATTTCAGAAGAACATCTCAGAATATATAGAATAATCAAAAGGAAAGAAAGGAACGGATACATAACGGGTCGTGGTTATGGAAATTTTACACTTATCATAACAAAATAATTACACTCAAAGTGTTGTATTGTTGGCACTTAGGCCTATCTCAGATGCGTGACATCTTTAAAACAATCACCCGGATCCAAAGCAGTTTTCTGCGAACTTGACGGCCTTATCTGGATCCGTGAAATAATGTTCCTTGCCATTGAATTAGATCCTTAATTTTGCTGGGTACTGTAGACCGTACTTGACACCAAGTTTGTCCCTCAGCAGTTCCCTTGCTCGTATGAAAAGCGCGCGGCGTTTTACAATTGCTGGAGGGTAATCCGGGAATATGTTGATTCTTTGCCCCTTGAAAGTGACTTGCTGCATCTTGGCCGCCTTCTGCAAAATTTCTTTCATTTCGTGAGTGTAGTGTAGCCAAAGAACGAAAGCCTGCGGTGGTTCATCATCCCGGGCCGATTTCGCAAAGCGCGATGAGCACGATCAACATGTGGCAGATCATCTAGCGATAAAGCCTCCATCAGAAGTTGCGCGGTAAAGTCTCTTGGGTTCATTCCGGACTCGGCCCCTTTCTTGACGTGTAGTATGTAGTATAGTTGGAAATATATCAATCTCACGTAAACTGAAATCAATTAACTTGAGCTCTGAGCTGCATGAACACTTTTATATAATGCAGCAAAAGATTCTGGATGAAAGTATTAATGGAGATCTGTGGTGGACACCGTTGTGGAGACATTGTTTACAGCATCAGCTTGTGTCAATTTCTCATCTAGTTGACCTCTGTGGTTCTTGATAAATGCCTTTTTTAAGGTCTGATATGGTTCTGGTTTCTCCAAATTCATGTACTGATCTGGTTCCTCAAACCACTCGTACAGTTCTGTGATAATGGAGCTTGTATAAAAGACTTTTTCATTAGCAGCATCTGGTTCACTGTACGGCGTGTGTGTGTGGCTATACTTATATATAACTTATATAAAAACAATAGGTGTCTATGGTATGTCCCCATTTAGATTGTTATTTATTTAAGTTCGATGTTATTTATGTTGTGAGTTTGCATCTGAACAATTGAACATTTTGTCTTTGTCTGATGTTACAGGTCTCTGGAGATTCAAATGGCACAATTAGATATGAGAGTGAGCTGCATCAATATATGAAACGCTCAAATTGTTACGGGTCAACATGATGAATGAGGTCAAAGGTCAGAAGCAGGGACTAAAAACTAAATGTTCTTCATTCTGTGTGTGCGTGAGTGTGTGTGTGTGTGTGTGTGTGTGTGTGTGTGTGTGTGTGTGTGTGTGTGTGTGTGTGAGTGTTATTGCAGTGATGCAGCAGTTTCCTTCAGGATTAAAGCATGTTTCATTACACAAAAATAATAATGAAGTTTCTGATCAACAAACATTTGTGACAAAGAAAATGTACTACTTAAAGTGTCTGCTAACAGAGAAAATTAGATGTATTTGATCAAGAAAGTCTTTTGGTGAAGATTTACACATTTAATATGTTTTTTAATGTTAATAGTTGAACAGATGCATTTACTGGTAAAACTAAATGAATCCTCTTGTGGTTTGAACATGGTCACTGGAGACAGATCTGATCTATTCTGAGAGAAACACAATCATTCCACACTGACAATGCAAATGTGATTTTCACACTCTCAGATTCACTGTTTGATTGGTTAAATGATCTGAACTGGAACACACCAGTTTCACTTCTGCTCTATTGAGTTGTACATTTACATTTACATTAACATTTATTCATTTGGCAGACGCTTTTATCCAAAGCGACTTACAAAAGAGGAAGAACATAAGCGAATCATCTTAGGGAGACAGTGGTACAAAAAGTGCCATATTACAAAGTTTCACTATCATCATAATAGTATACAAAACAGATTTAAGTGCAACAAGAAATGTAAATATATATATATATATATATATATATATATATATTTTTTTTTTATTGACCGGTTAAGTGCTTTTGGAAAAGATGTGTTTTTAGCCGTTTTTTGAAGATAGAGAGTGAGTTAGCTTCCGGATTGAGTTGGGAAGGTCATTCCACCACCGTGGTATGATGAAACTGAAAGTCCGGGAAAGTGTTTTGGTGCCTCTTTGTTTTGGTACGACAAGGCGGCGTTCCTTAGCCGACCGCAGGCTTCTGGTGGGAACGTAGCTCTGCATAAATGTTTTTAGGTATGCTGGAGCAGACCCAGTGACTGTTTTATATGCCAGCATCAGGGCCTTGAATTTAAAACGTGCATGAACCGGCAGCCAGTGGAGAGAGACAAAGAGTGGTGTAACGTGCTCTCTTAGGTTCATTAAAGACCAGACGTGCTGCTGCATTCTGGATCATTTGGAGAGGTCTAATAGCACATGCAGGAAGGCCTGCAATGAGAGCGTTACAGTAGT
The DNA here is from genome assembly GCF_025860055.1 of Xyrauchen texanus. Taxonomy (NCBI): domain Eukaryota; kingdom Metazoa; phylum Chordata; class Actinopteri; order Cypriniformes; family Catostomidae; genus Xyrauchen; species Xyrauchen texanus. The sequence goes on along the minus strand of NW_026265564.1, from coordinate 53,970 downwards.
CCAGTCTAGTTATGACAAGGGACTGAACGAGCAGTTGTGTGGCATGTACAGAGAGGAAGGGTCTTATCTTCCTGATATTGTAGAGTGTAAATCTACAAGATCTTGCCGTTTTTGAAATGTGGTCTGTGAAATTTAGCTCATCATCAATGGTTACCCCTAGATTTCTGACCGTTTTGGAAGGCGAAACTGTAGTTGGACCCAGCTGCACGGTGATGTTGTGTTCAACAGCCGGGTTGGCTGGAAAGACAAGGAGTTCGGTCTTGGCAGGGTTGAGTTGAAGGTGGTGTTCCTTCATCCAGGCCGAGATGTCTGCCAGACAGGCAGCGATTCGAACGGTCACTGTGGTGTCGTTGGGCTGGAAAGACAAGTAGAGTTGCGTGTCATCAGCGTAGCAGTGGTAAGAGAAACCATGTGACTGGATGATGGGTCCCAGTGATGTTGTACGCCAGTAAGGAAGTTATTTCAGTGACATCTTCATACAGTTTATGAAACTAATGGACCGCACCAGCTCATCTGAAACACGAGATGAAGACTTTTCTCTGCACTGCTACTGTAGGTACAACAGGTTGAATTTTTGATGGAGCAGCTGTTGTGGCATCTGATCAGAGTGTGGTCTGTTCCAAGATCAATAACTCAATCAATAAAATAAAAAAGGCACCAGTCACCAATGTACATTGTATGGAGAAGATGCAATGAATGTGAATGGTGACTGAGGCTGACAATCTTTTTTGTCGCCAACTTAATATTATTATTATTCAATAAATGATATTCTCCAGAGACTCCAGCACTAGATGAATCTATTTGAATACCTGAACAACATGTATGTGACATCACCTCTCACTTTATATGAGTCTGTCCAATTGAGGGGTGAAACAAGTCAAATGTTTAAAGTGATGAATTACATTCAAATATGACATCTGTGAAAACAAATGTTTTATGTTTGCATGATGCTGTATTCACATGGATAGGTGTCAGTAAAGTTTAAGACTAGTGTCATATCAGCCAGTAAAACATCAACCAAAAATGACTGAATTGACCTTTATAATAAAATGTGTCATCCAGTTTCATATGTAGTGTTGAGTGTGAAATATCAAAATCTAAAACTTTGAATGTTTCATTATAAATTGACATGGACACAGAGAAACTGTTTCTGTATCAGTAGTTCCTCTTTCACTGAAGGAGGTTTTTGTACGACTCTTTATCACTGTGTGAACACATATTTACTGTTGATGCTGTGTAAACTCTGACAGTAATAATGTCCTGCATCTTCAGTCTGGACTCCACTGATGGTCAGAGTGAAATCACTATAAGATCCACTGCCACTGAATCTAGATGGAGTTCCAGTCTGGAGGCTGCTTGTCAAATATATGAGGAGTTTAGGAGCTTCTCCGGGTTTCTGTAAGTACCAGCTCAAGTAGTGTCCATTACCGTCCCGGTAGACATTACTGCTGATTTTACAGTTTATTTGAACTTGTTGTCCTGGTTGAGCTGTTATTGAGGGACTCTGAGTGACCGTGTACTGTCCATTACACTCTGAAACACAAAATAAAATAAAATATTATTTCACAAGACCTTTTCAACATTTGAAATAATAATAAAAAAAACTTTCTACAGTTAAATTGAGTTTATATTAGTGAAATGCACTGAAACAGATTCTCACCAGCAATGAAAAGCAGTAGAGAGCAGATAATGAGAGCGTGTGCTGTCATCTTTACTGTGAATGAGTGAGAACTGAAGGAACAGTGATGTTGGTTTGACAGTCCTGACTAACAGACAGTCTGATATTGTGCTTTAATCAGAGGGGCGGGACATTCAAAACTGTTTCCTCTCAGCAGAAAATGTGAGCGTTACAGGAGAACAGCAGAAATAAGAAACAATTACATGTCAAATTACATTCATACATTTCAATCTTTATCTTTTAGTTATTAATTACAATTGGTTGAAATTCTAATGATTTTTGTTCATTGTGGAAATCTCATGAGCATTCAGTAGATCAAACTAAATCAAATGTGTTATAGAGGAGTTATTACATTGTAATAAACATGTTGTATATAATTATGAATGTAATTTGTATGTTTTTATTGTATTTTTGAAACAGTAGTTGATGACAATATGAAATGAATCATGTTTGAATGTGTGTTGTGTAAAGATGTGTTTGTGATCATGTGTTTAAAGTGCAGTTAGTGAAGCGCTCAGAGGTTTTTGTGCAGCTGTTCTATTAGTTTGTATCACTGTGGAGGACTTTCGGCAGCGGCACCAGACTGGATGTTGGCAGTAAGTAAATCATCAAATCATCATTTTAATGTTTTATGTGTTTTTATAATGTGGAATGTGTCAGTTTTATGTTGAATTGACACACATATGAGTTCAGCGATTTCTCTCACTTTTTTTATTTATATTTCATAATTTATTAATAATATCTGATTAGACAGATTGAATAATTTGGCTGTTTTTCCAGAAATGAAGGTGAACTTTAAAGACACTTAATTGACACTTTGTCAGCACATGTGAATTTGTTGCTGGTACAGAAGTGAGATGTTATTCAGTTTTTGGAGATGTTAAATGACTCTGTGTTTAAATGATCTAACATTATCAAGAGTTCATAAAAATGCTCCTTCAATATGAAATGTTTCTTAATGTAATATGTAACATATAAAGTTTTACTGGAGGAATTCTTTCACCAAATGAACTGTTAAAAGTTCATCATTGTACAGAATTTTCTTTTCTATTCTCTTGAGGTTGGGCAATGTCTTTTCATAGTTATTTCTGAATGTAGAAAGAGAAATTTATGAAGGAAAATATTCTTGAACTTTTGTGTAAGTCAAACTGCAAACATATAAAGATATGTGAACTTTATTCATCATTTCATCATTTTGGTCATTCAGAGTCTTTGGGGAAATAAATTGTTCTTTATATGATTGAACAGATCAACATGAAGAAACAAACTTGCAGTTTAATGTTGAAAGTTTTCAATGATATCTTTAAAGATCTTCAAAATCTATAATTGACTAATGTAATTGATTTAGTTTCAATCTGGAGAAAGAAATCTTTTCTTCTTTTGAAGTTGTCTATTGTGTATTTGTCAGGCATCACTCGTCCTAAAGTGAGCGTCCTGCCAGCCCTCCAGTGAAGAGATTTCCACAAAGAACACAGCAACACTGATGTGTGTGGCCAACAAGGGCTTCCCCTCAGACTGGAGCCTGAGCTGGAAGGTGGACGGGAGCAGCAGGTCTGAGAAGAGCAGTGCTGGGGTCCTGGAGAAGGGCGGTCTGTACAGCTGGAGCAGCAGTCTGACTCTCTCTCAGGACGAGTGGATGAAGGCGGTCACAGTGAGCTGTGAGGCCAAACAGAAAGAGCAGCTGTCAGTCACTGGAGAAGTGAGGAGAGATCAGTGTTCTGAGTAGATCCTCTGGATTCTCTTCTGCTCTTTCTCACTCATGTCTCACATGGAGACTAACAGTGACTTCTATTCACACAAGTATATGTGTGCTTTTGTCTTTCAGATTTCTCAAAATTCAATAAACTAATAAAATATTACATTATTTGAAGTTTCCTGTCTTTGTTTAAAAGCTGATTTATTGATATTATTTGTGTCATTAGTTAGATCAGGACTTTATCTCACATTTTATAAATAATCTTCACTCAATGAAGCATGAAAACACCTGCAGAGACATTATGAAACAAGATCATGAAGTCAAATTAGGGAACTCAAACATATAGTACATATAATATAGTGAGTAAATGTAACAATATATTAAGAAGTTTTACTTACAGTCGTACAGTGGAGTCCAAAAGTCTGAGAACAATTGAGAAAAGTTTCTATTTGAAATAAAATGAGTTTTCAAATTTTTTTATCTGCATAAATATTTGAGGTGAATTGGAAGATAAACACAGTTTCTGACATATACACTAATGACAGTATGCACTCAAACTGACATGAACTTCAAATGTTTGTGTAAAATCTGATGATGTGACAATGTGTCTAAGAGCATCTTGTGCTTCAATAGAAGAAAATCTGATAAAAGTAAGAAAGGCCATTAAACACACACACACACACACACACACACACACACACACACACACACACACACACACACACACACACACACACACACACACACACAAACAAATAAATAAAACAAAATAAACAATTAAGAAGTGTGAATCTAAATGTGAAATGATTCATTACTCTGAAGTCTCTGTTTTAATTGAGAATAAATAATCACGACAACTGAGCAAACATCAATAAAGTATCTATGATGGGAAAGGTCAGAGGTCATCTCAAAGGGCAGTGGGCACATCAGTCAGAGAATTTGCACACAGATCTTTGGAGACTCAACCGCACTGATCTGTCTGCTCAGCTCTTAACTACAGGGGGCGCTGCTGAGCTGGACACTGGATGGGTCAGAGGTCACAGAGGGGGTTCGGACCAGTGCAGATAATGACCAGGATGGCCACTACAGGAGGAATAGTGGCCTGACCCTCAGCAAAGCATGCTGGGAAGAGTCAGAGGTGTTTGTCTGCAGAGTAACTCATGATGGAGATCTTCATCAGGTCTCGTTCCACAAGAGTCGTTGTTAAGAGCGTTGATCCATCCTGTTTTAAACATGCTATGGTCCAGCCTTTACTCAAAAAACCTAATCTTGATCCTTCTGACCCCAACAATTATAGACCCATCTCAAAATTGCCATTTTTGTCTAAAGTATTGGAGAGGGTTGTTTTAAACCAGCTATCTCCTTTTTTACTTTCAAATGATATTCTGGATCCTTTTCAGTCAGGCTTCAGAGCTAAACACAGCACTGAGTCTGCTCTTTTAAGAGTAGTAAATGATCTTTTACTATCTGTAGATTCTGGTAACTGTGCCATTCTGGTGTTGCTGGACTTAAGTGCAGCCTTTGATACTGTGGATCATCGTATCCTTCTAAATAGGTTAAATCTCGAGGTCGGTATCCGTAATGATGCATTAGAGTGGTTTCGGTCTTATCTCACTAATAGGAGTTTTTTGGTGGAAATCGGTGACTTTTCATCGAGTATAGCTCCCATTACCTGTGGGGTGCCTCAGGGCTCTATTCTGGGTCCAACATTATTTTCTTTATACATGCTCCCTCTCCGTTATATTTTTGAGTATCATAAGGTCTCCTATCATATCTATGCTAATGATACCCAGCTTTATTTTCCTCTAAAAACAGGTTCGGATTCAGTCTCCACCTTGTTAGCATGTTTAAAGGACATCAAAGGCTGGATGGATGATCATTTCCTCCAGTTGAACCACAAAAAGACTGAAGTCATTTAGTTTGGCCCCCCACAGCAATTAGACAAATGTAGCCCTACCCTGGGTCCCTTTCAAGAAGATACCTGTGACCATGTTAGAAACCTGGGGGTTATTTTTGATCCTGAAATAAAATTTGATAAAGAAATAAATTATGTAGCCAGAGCCAGTTTTTTTCAGCTAAAGGGGCATCGCAAGTTTAAAAGTTTTCTTACTTTCAATGATTTGGAGACCGTCATTCACGCATTTATCTCAACCAGGCTGGACTGTATGCCGGAATAAACCAGTCCTCACTCTCGCCTCTACAGCTGGTACAGAATGCCGCAGCCCGTTTTGTGACTGGGACAAAAAAGAGGGAGCATATTATGCCTGTGTTAGCATCACTTCACTGGTTACCTGTTCAATTCAGAGTTGATTTTAAGATTTTAGTATTTGTATTTAAAGCACTGCATGGACTTGCTCCTGCTTATATTTCGGATCATCTTCGTCCCTACTCTCCTCAGAGAATGATAAGATCCTCCTCTCAGCTGCTATTGACTCTTCCAAAGTCACGCTTAAAAACCAAAGGTGATAGGGCCTTTTCAGTTCGGGCTCCAAAGCTTTGGAACACCCTACCTCATTTTATTAGATCATCCACTAATCTATCTATATTTAAATCATCTCTTAAAACATACTTTTTTTCTCAGGCTTATTCGTAGCTTGTTTTCACCATTAGTACAGTTGTTATTTAATAATAAATATTATTATTTTTTCTCTGCTGTCTGGTTTTTACAATGTCTTCACTGTTTGAACAGTTCTGAACAGATGCATTTACTGGTAAAACTAAATGAATCCTCTTGTGGTTTGAACATGGTCACTGGAGACAGATCTGATCTATTCTGAGAGAAACACAATCATTCCACACTGACAATGCAAATGTGATTTTCACACTCTCAGATTCACTGTTTGATTGGTTAAATGATCTGAACTGGAACACACCAGTTTCACTTCTGCTCTATTGAGTTGTTCGCCAGTAAGGAAGTTATTTAAGTGACATCTTCATACAGTTTATGAAACTAATGGACCGCACCAGCTCATCTGCAACACAAGATGAAGACTTTTCTCTGCACTGCTACTGTAGGTACAACAGGTTGAATTTTTGATGGAGCAGCTGTTGTGGCATCTGATCAGAGTGTGGTCTGTTCCAAGATCAATAACTCAATCAATAAAATAAAAAAGGCACCAGTCACCAATGTACATTGTATGGAGAAGATGCAATGAATGTGAATGGTGACTGAGGCTGACAATCTTTTTTGGTAGTCCACTGATTATTATTATAATTCCAGCTTTTTTATTTTTTAGCTTATTAGTGTACTGTATTACTGTCAACATGAAAACATCTCAAAAAGTGTAAATTTAGTCTCATGTGTGGTCAGGGCTGGACCAGGCTATGTTGTCAGCCCTAGGCTGAGATTTTAGATTGGAGCCCCAAACGAAAACACTAAGACCTTGTTCAGACTGCTACTAAAAATCTGATTTTTTGCATATCCAGATGTGTTTTTGATAGACTGGACATCAAAAAACTAAATGAAATAAATAAATAAATAAACTAAATGGACATCGAGACGTGGTTTCAAATGCGATTGAATCTGATTTTTTCAGATGTGTCTCAGTGCGGATGCTCCGGCTGCTCAAATCGGATCTCAAATGGTCTTTTGTGTCACTCTTAACGCGACAACAATGATGACGTCAAAAATCAGTGACTGCAGCACGGAGCAACTGTGCCTACGGTTGCACAAGTAGTTTAAGAAAACAAAGGGTGAAAAAAGAGAAAGCAATTAGAAATATGTACCCAAATACACATCCAAAATATAGACAATATAACTGAATGTATCTGTAGATGTTCTCCAGCTACAGGTCCGGTTCCAGATCAAAATCACTGACGGTGCTTCTGAAAATAGTGCGGTGATCTGTATAAAGTGGAGATGTATCATAATTTACAAAAATGTAATCGATTAAATCACGTTTATGTGCTACTAAAACAACGTAAAGAACAGTTCTTCATGTACTAAACATTTATTGCTTAGTTTGTTTTTTCACATGATTTGTCGCTGAAAATAACGTCAAAATGCTTCATCAGCAGATTAGGACATACAATAGTCTAGTTTCATCCACTTTTCACAATATTTTCTTATCGACAAAGTGAAAATACGTCAAATAAAAAAACTTGTAAAATTTGCCGTCTTCTGCCTGTTTCCATTCAAATGGCCTTTTATTGATACAAATTGTGTGCGTGATGACGTCATGCCTAAAAACCACTTTGCCGTATAAGTTTTGATTTATGGCAAAATAAATCTGCCGTTATTTATTATTATATATTTATAAATGTTTATTACATCTGTTGTACATATAAGATGTTCCTCTGTTAAGATACTTCCACTCACACACAGTTACACTTGCACATATGCGTGCGCGCGCGCACACATACACACACACACACATACGTTGGCTGTTGTTATGTACGCTTTGTTGGTATTTGATTGCATAATAAAAACAATTTAATACACAACTTCTATTACTCATAGGGCTATATGCATATTGTATTAATGTGTTAGGCCTGTTCAAATGTCATATAATAATGTTTTATAGTTTTTTCCCCTTGCAGATGAAAATCATGAATCTGCATTCTCATTTATAAGCGATGAACTTTAAAAGTTAAATAAAAAAAACACGTGGATGGAAGCATTTATTTGAATCCTATATAAATAAGTCATTTTTATATTAGCATTTTCTCAACAAACAAAAAAATGTAAATGCACAACTGGATCCCATACATAGACATTAGACCTCACACAATTGTAATTGTTGCTCGCGTGCAAAGCCCGCGCAACAGCCTCGCAGAATGTAAACAGAGGTTTGTGTGTCAAGTGCGCCATTAACAGACGTCCCTGAGAGTGGATCGCCATAGATCGACGCCAGCTGAGAGTTTTTCTGAGGTAAGTACTTTAACTGAACAAATTTCTTTTATAAGTTACTTTTACAGCATAAACTATTACCAATATCAATTAAATATAGCTAAATGTAAGAAGAAAGTAATACAATCTAATATTATTACTAACAGGACAGTCTGAAGGAACTTCGTTTTCCTCAAAAACTGCCGCTTTCTTATCCCATTACGTCTGACTGTCTTCTCCAGTCGATGGACCCAATCTAGTATTTACACAAACAATGATTTTCCGTCATTTTTACGGCCAGTTAAGGCATATTTTATTCGTCATTTAAATAAATACCGTTAAATGTGTGTGACGTTAGGCTATTTGAAGTAGGCCTAGCGCTTTCTCAAAGGCACTCACTCGGCTCTCGCTCCGCCTAAGCCCGGTTCTATGGTGGTGCTATGTACCTTCAAACGCAAGCAAGACCACCCTCAATTGATACTGTAATAATATATTGGCACAGCAGATTTGCCAAACGCTCCAGTGTATATTTGTGCTTATTTGTGTTCATGCTCTGGAGAACGGAAAAATAACCTATTTACAACGTGTTTTGCAGCGGTGAGCAGTAATGTAGCCAATCACATAGAGTCGTTGTTCTCTTGAACGCAATGGCCAAACAAAGGTGTTCAAGTTAGTCAGAATCTACTCACCGCTCATAACGGCATTTTAATTCAGTGCCAAATTATGCAGGCTGGCGAATCCTCTCATTAACAAAGTGTAGACAGGATGTAAGAGATGTATTGGACCGACAGCCAATTGTGTGCTGCAAACTGTTTCTGAAGTGACAGATAAAGTTACATATAGTATCATATATGTGCTGGATTCACTCTGCACAGGACAGACATGTTTAAAATAGTAACGCTTTTAAAGCAAAGTGAAGGCAGACTAATAGATTAATTGAAAAATATTTTTGAAATTCTATGCTAAAACTGCCCCCCCCCCTCATAAGGGAAAAATGAAAGAAAAAATAAAGTAAAAGTTTATGTAATTAATGCAATAATTAATTAATTATAAGCAAGAATTAAGCGTCTTATTTTATTATAGCTTCTTATTTGTTATTTTCTTATTTCATTTGAATTAATTTGTACATGTTATTGTAAGCTATAAATTCTCTTCTCTGTTGATTGTGTAAGTGATCAATCTTGCAGTCATCCTAGATCTGTCATTAGCCAATAATCATTGTTGAAAAATAATGTTTCTTCTTTTTCTCTTTTCTCTGTGTCAACAGGAGCTAACTACAGCCCAAAGGCTCTTTTAAGAGCCACAGCACTGAGGGTCTTTGGCTTTGTAAGTATATGTTTTGAGTAACTATCAGATGCATTATGTGATTAACATATTGTAATGCATAACTTGCAGGGCTCTACACTTGCATTTCTTTTTAGGAGCACTTGTGGCCCTAGTTAAAAAAAAATATTTAACCTTATTAAATGTGTCATATTTTTGGGCCCGGTTTTAACGATCTAAACGTATGATAGGGCCCTTTATGTCAAATTCATAAAGTAATATTTATAAATTGAGTTATAATAATATGACACAATCAGGAAGAATAACTAAATTCATCTTTGATCCTTCCGGTCAAATATTGCGCTGCAAACATCAACAACAGTTTTATGTTGTCAGTGCTGGCAAATGACCATGGTATAAGCGGGATTATCCACGGCTTCGTTTCGGTGGTTCTTTGCCTCCACGTCATGCTTTAAAATCGATTAATGCACAGCTAGCCATGGATTATCCCCTGCGTGTGTGGGTGGGTGTTTGATTTACTTTATAAACAAAGTCAGTGCTTGTTTTCATGGGGAAAAAATCATATCTTGCTTCTTACATTATATTGAGAAAAATAAAGGGCCGCTTTTAAAGATGACTACTGTATGTGTTAATATGAAAATGTAAGACCTGTGTTTGTTTTAAGATTCTTTTTAAGGATCAACCCTGAAGAGGGCAGCAAGTGCACGGCCAAAGTTGGCACTAGTCGAAAGACAGGAGGTGTTGTGAAGTGAAAGGTGACTGCCATCAACTCCCGGGTAGCAACATTTCTGCAGAGGCTCACCGAATATGAGTGGAGAACGTCAAATTAGGTAAGTTTCTTATGCAGGACTGGACTGGGACAAAAGATTGGCCCAGACAGGCCACCACAATCAGTCAGACACCAACACCAGTACACAGTCTTTGCAGTTCCATTAAATATTTGTCCCTACTGTATTCAGGGTGTCCGTGGATCCTTTAAAAGTCTTAATTTCTTAAAAAAAAAATTACGAAAAAATAAGGCCTTAATTAGCGTTAACATGTCTTAAATCCAGGTTTCAAAGGTCTTAAAATGCAACCGAACAGTCACCGCAGAGAAGAGTAATATTTTATTTTCACTTGTTGTTTTCTGAAATGTGTTATGCGTGTTATGACTGCTTAAAGTTACTGATGCATTTGAGCGATAAAGAAACATGGGTAAATGAGCAAATAAATGGCAAAATGTGTTTTAATAAGTTATTAAAATTGCAATAAACCATGCAAGAGATCGGACAGGCAGCGCTTCGTTTGCACACACTCGAAGAGTGAGCACAGTCTGTCAGCGCTCGAGCACCCATTTCAGTTCTGTGAAATACCGATCAAATATACACACTTATTTGTCAAAATGCATGACTTGACTAGTATTCACGTAGGCCCAGAAATTGAATAGTCCACAGTAGGTCATGTCTTAAGTGAACTTAAACAATAGGGAAAAAACTGGACGCATGTCAGTCATTATCAGTGTTGGGCAAGTTACTTTTAAAAAGTAATTAGTTACAGTTACTAGTTACTTCTTCCCAAAAAGTAACTAAATTAGTTACTCAGTTACAACTGATAAAAGTAACTTCAGAAAGTAACTATTGAGTTACGTTCAAGTACATTTTTAAATGCTCAAATGTGACCCCACCTCCATCCCTCTTTAACGGAACTTTAAATACATGTGCATGTTCAATTATTTATGATAAATCTGAATATTATAATGAAATGGACACTTAATACAATACATTATTAACAGAAACAATGTACCCAAATCTAAACTATGTTAATGTTGCTGTGGGACAAAGTGAGACTAGCCTCCAATCAAGTGCCATGTATGTAGATATTATGTTTATAAAGTGGATCGATACAAATAACACAAAAGATGTTTTGGAACTTTTGATATTTATTGCCCCTCAACAGGCCACAACTGGGCAAAATTAAATTATGCTTGTTAAGCACTATACCAAAAAGAAATAACAAATATATACACTCTTTGTAGTGCAAATAAAACAAAAAAAACTTCAGACAATTGGTATACTGTACTTCAAGTATTTTCTTCCTCGAAAAGGTAGAACAGTGTAACAACATGAGGTGCTTTCAATGTAACTGAAAAGTGCAATGTGTAGCAAAGCTAAGGAATCCAAATATAAACAGGTAATCAGTCCAACCTCAGCCAATCGTCAGCATTTATGCGCTTGTCTCGTGCACTGCCCACTAACCAAGGAAGAACAGTAAAATTAAGTCTTTGCCTCTCGGCTCACGCTGGTTCCGCTGGTTTCCCACTGCACACGTTAGCAGCGCGTATTTTGTTCGGCGCCCATGTTAACAGATTAGAGCAAAGGCGTGCGACAGCACGAGCCAGTAGCAGAGCAGAAGCAGCAGTGCCGCGATCGCTTCAAGCCAAAACTGGCATCAGAGGTCTAGTTGTTCTGATGAAAAAAACTGCTTCAATTATAGTAACGCGCCTCATTTTGTGGCAGTAAAGGTAACGGCGTTATTAAGATGGGAAGAGTAATCAATTAGATTACTCGTTACTGAAAAAAGTTACGCCGTTAGAAACGACGTTATTTATAACGCCGTTATTCCCATCACTGGTCATTATATTGGATCTGTGCATTCGGTCTTAAAGTGACAGTAGCCTATACAGGTGTGCTGCTGTTTGCCATTGCAATCAAACAACAGAAGACAAAGAGAATCACTCACTGCTCTTGACCCGATAGCTTTACTATTCCCCCATACCTCTACAAAGATGAGTAGTAAGTGCTCTGGACAAGTGGGCTCGTTGATTCGACTGGCACTCTTGGGATCGTAGGTGGCAGTGGACTACTAAATCTCCATAAGTAGAAGTACAAGTAATATTTAAATAAAAAGCTCTGTTAAGAAATTAAATCGAGGTAAAAAGATAACTGAACTACACACCAATAGAAAAAAAATAATATAACCTTTAAAAGAGAAAGGTGGAGACAGAGGGAGAAAGGTGAGAATGATAACGATAATACAGTTCCGCTTATTTTTAATATAGGAAAATGTAAAGCTGATAGTTGCATAATGTGTACACTTACTTATTGTCTATTATGTGCATTTGAAAACTCGACAATCTTCCCAAATGTTTTATGAGAATCGTGTAATTCCTTTGCCAAAAAGAAGAGAAAGCTTTAAAGAAATTGTGTCATTTACTCACTCTTATGTTGTTTCAAACCTGAATGAATTTCTTTATTCTGTTGAACATAAAAAATGATATTTTGAACAATGTTGGTAACCAAACAGTCCTTTTGACTTCCATAGTATGAAAAAATAAATACTATGGAAGTCAATGGGGACTTGTGCATTTCTTAGAGACAAAACATGTAATATTATTCATATTACATATGCGGTGCTACCAAATCTGGTGCTGGTGCTACAATCTAGGACTTGCTGTGTGACTGTGTTACGTCCAAGGATGTATTTGTTTTGTTTTCTTTATTTATTTATTTATTTTCCCCTTTCTCCCTGTTTCTCTCTCTAGTTCCCATAAGCAGGAAGGAATTGCTGCCACCTGACGCCAATGATCGGTTGTAAATCTGCTGTGATTGGAGGAGAGGAAGCTTTGTGGGCAAAAGCGGCACCATTCCTCAGATCAGTTATTTGTTTGTAAACTTTTGTTGTATTGTTCTTTACCATACAAATGTATATTGTTGTTTCTTTGGGATTAGTAGAGAGGTGGGTGCCATTTCCTTCTGATTTAGTTTTCTCTTGTTTTAGCTGAGAACTGTTACTGTATTTTTATTGTACTTGCTGCTTTTTTTTTTTTTATGTATTGTCATGATCTCTGCTTTTATTTGTTATGCATGAATTTCTCTATAATTTTTTTAAAATGCTGCATCACAATAAATAAATTGGATGTAATTGATTGTGACAGTAAATAAAAAAATATGCTGATGTACATGAACTCAAGTCACTTTTTTGGAATTTATTAAATTCAATAGCATTAATGTAAAATATAAAATAGTGTAAAATAAATTAAAAATAAGTTGCAGTAAGGGCATCATACTGTAAAACACATTTACAGGTAAGCAATAGTGCTGCCAGTAAGTTACCGCAAAAATACAATAAAATGTCTAACAGTGTACTTTAACATTTCCTCATGATTCAACACAGAATATCAGTGACAGCAGCACATCCTCATCCACTTTCATTCATTTCTGAATCTATTGTTTAAAGTGATGAATTACATTCAAATATGACATCTGTGAAAACGTCTCGGGTTACATGTGTAACCCTTGTTCCCTGAAAAAGGCGGAACGAGATGTTGCGCTGCTAAGCGCTACGGGGAACAGCTTTAGCTGTGAGCCGAGCTGAATAAATGTGTGGAACACGTCAATGAACATTGACCGGAATTTATAGCCTCGGCTGATGTAATCATTAGATGCACCTGAGGCCAGGCTATAAATGGATACGCCACCAGGTGTCGCCAGATACTTCTTTTGAAGAGCAGTCCTGGGACGCCCCAGTGCGGTAAAGCAGCGCAACATCTCGTTCCGCCTTTTCAGGGAACAAGGGTTACACATGTAACCCGAGACGTTCCTTTACAAAAGGCTTCACTACGATGTTGCGCTGCTAAGCGCTACGGGGAACGCAATACCCACGCCGCCGCACTTGGAGCTGTCCGGACCCCTACGGTTGTGCAGTGTACTCACAAAAACGCGAGAGGTCTCAGACATGAGCTTCAGATGTCGACTCAAGGGCATAAGAGCCCGGAGTAGCATAAACATCTAAACCATTCAATTTTGGTGAATGTGTGCGGAGAGGACCAGCCTGTCGCATCACAAACTTGTTCAGGCATGAGCTGAGATGTCGACTCAAGGGCATAAGAGCCCGGAGTAGCAAAGCATCTAACCCATAAAGTTCGATGAACGTGTGCGAAGAGAACCCTGTCACACCACAAACTTGTCATAAAAACTGATGAATGTGTGCGGAGAGGACCAGCCTGCCGCATCACAAACTTGTTCAGGCATGAGCTGAGATGTCGACTCAAGGGCATAAGAGCCCGGAGTAGCAAAGCATCTAACCCATAAAGTTCGATGAATGTGTGCGAAGAGAACCCTATCGCACCACAAACCTGTCATAAAAACTGATGAATGTGAGCGGAGAGGGCCAGCCTGCCGCATCACAAACTTGTTCACGTATGAGCTGAGATGTCGACTCAAGGGCATAAGAGCCCGGAGTGCAGAACATCCAAACTAAAAAAGTCCAATGAATGTGTGCGGAGAGGACAACCTGCCACATCACACACTTGTTTAGGCATGCGAAGAGAACCCTATCGCAACACAAACTTGTCATAAAAACTGATGAATGTGAGCGGAGAGGACAAGCCTGCCGCATCACAAACTTGTTCAGGCATGAGCTGAGCTGAGATGTCGACTCAAGGGCATAAGAGCCCGGAGTAGCAAAGCATCTAACCCATAAAGTTCGATGAATGTGTGCGAAGAGAACCCTATCGCACCACAAACCTGTCATAAAAACTGATGAATGTGAGCGGAGAGGGCCAGCCTGCCGCATCACAAACTTGTTCAGGTATGAGCTGAGATGTCGACTCAAGGGCATAAGAGCCCGGAGTGCAGAACATCCAAACTAAAAAGGTGCAATGAATGTGTGCGGAGGGGACAACCTGCCGCATCACAAACTTGTTTAGGCATGGGCTGAGATGTCGACTCAAGGACATAAGAGTCCGGAGTAGCAACGCATCTAACCCATAAAGTTCGATGAATGTGTGCGAAGAGAACCCTATCGCAACACAAACTTGTCATAAAAACTGATGAATGTGAGCGGAGAGGACCAGCCTGCCGCATCACAAACTTGTCCAGACATGAGCTTGAGATGTCGACTCAAGGGCATAAGAGCCCGGAGTGGCAAAACATCCAAAATATAAAAATCCAATGAATGTGTGCGGAGAGGACAACCTGCCGCATCACAAACTTGCTGCAGAGGGAGACCTCTAGCCAAGGTTTTAGAGGAGGAGAGCCCTCTGGTAGAGTGCGCCCTGAAACCTACTGGCGAAGCTTGACCGCTGCCTCGTAGGCCCGGCAATAATGAGGATGCCTCTTTGAGGGCACCCCGCCCACCAAGCCGTGGCAAACCGCAGTGGCCACATAGAACCTGGCAGTGGCGAGGCAAGTGCCCGCTGACAGTTCTTTCTACAGAAAATCCAGAACTGAAACAAACTGGCAGTTAGCTGGTTCTGTAATAAGAACTTTAGTAGAAGGAAACGCATGCAGGTGCATTTGCATTACTACGTTCAGCCCCTCCCAAGGGGAGGGGAGGGGGACTGGGCGACTCGGGGAGAAGTAGAGGAGACATTGCGCTATCAACAGAGGCTGAAGAGGTCCTCTTCTGCCCTGTAAAATCTACCCAGATCAGTTCCAAGTGGAGGGAGCCCTAGCACTTGAAATGGTCTCGATAATCTCAAGAGAAAACCCCGTGAACCTCATTTGGTACCCTTAGGGGCCAGACATGAAAGGTTTCACAATTCGGGCCGGGGATGAAATATCGTCCCTGTGCCTGAGACAGAAGGTCCCTCCTGTCCGGAATCGCCCAAGGCGAGCCGTCGAGGAGAGATATAATTTCTGAGAACCAAATCCTGTTCGGCCAGTGAGGCGCTATCAGTAAGAGGCAAGACCCTTGCTGGCTGAACTCTGGCTAAGACTCCGGGAGCAGAGAAACCAGGGGAAAAGCATACCGACACATTCTGGGCCATGTATGCGCCATCGCGTCCAGACCCAGGGGGCTGGGTGACTCAGAGAGAAGTAGAGGGACATTACGCAGTCTCTTGAGAGGCTAAGAGGTCCACTTCTGCTCTGTAAAATCTCTCCCAAATTTGTTGTACTACCCCGGGTGGAGTTTCCACTCGCCCCTCGGTATGTTCTGTCTGGACAGCAAATCTGCTCCCACATTTAGGCGTCCAGGAATGTAAATTGCCCTGAGTGACAGGAGCTTGCCCTGGGCCCAAAGGAGAATCCGACGTGTCAGAAATACAGCTGACAAGAACGTGGGTCTCCTTGATGATTTTATGTAAGAGGCTACCGCTGTATTGTCCACCCGCACCAAGACATGGCAGCCTCAGGAGGAGGTATTTCAGGGCCAGAAATACAGCCATTAACCTGAGACAGTGACTGTGACAACCGAGCTGACGACCCTCCTATCCCCTTAAGCTGGACGACCACTTAAGGCCGCTACCCCGCCCGTCAGGGAGGCGTCTGTCGTTAGCAATCTGCGACAACAAGACGCACCTAGAGTGGGACCCAAGGCAGAAAACCGGGTCTGAACCACATAGAAAGGGAACGAAGCCTGAGGCGCAGTAACCCTATTTAGCCCAGGGGTTTTGGCCCTTGGAAGAAATCCCTGGCTTTTGGCCACAACAAAAGCGGTCTCATGAGCAGAAGGTCCAGAGGGATCACCGTGGACGCGTTCGCCCTGAGACCTGGAAATCGTTGATAATGATAACACTGCAACCTAGCCTGACTTTGCTCAGGGTGATCTGAATGGACTCAATCCTAGCGGGAGACAGTTGTGCCTGCATAGTGCTTGAACTCCATACGATGCCCCGATAGACAGTGTTCTGAGTGGGAGAGAGGACGCTTTTCTTGGCGTTGAGCCTCAACCCCAGAGAAACAGATGAGCTAAGATGATGTCCCTGTGCTGAACTGCCAGTTCCTGGAACTGCGCTAGGATCAGCCAGTCGTCTCACGTAATTCAGAATGCAGATGCCCGAGTCGCAAGGAGCCAGCGCTACATCATGCATTGTGAATGTGCGGGTAAAAGGGCTAGGTGAAAGAACCTGACCCTGGAAGACTTCAGCCCCGAAGTGAACCTCAGGAACTTTCCATGTTGTGGCAGAACTTCTAAATGAAGTATAGAAGTGCGTCATAAGATCGATGGTGACCAGCAAAAACGAGTTGTAGGGCTTGAGACACGACCGTCTTGACAGGCATCATCTTGGACTTGAACACCCACGGGTAGTTCAAGCTTAAGATCTAAGCCAGACGCCACCCCTCACCCTCCATGGGAAACGGGAAGTATTTAGTGTAATAACCTAACTCTCTCTCTGGAAGGGGAACACATACCATGGCCCCTTTAACCAGGAGATTGAGAGTTTTTTTTTACAAAAAGAAATCCGGTTACTGGTAGTGAGAACACGCCATTGAAACACGGAAAGCGGCGAGAGAATTAAATCCTGACGCCCTTATAAGACCCACAGAAAAGGATATATCCGGCAGAAGTTTCCACGCTGCCAGGATCTCTGAGATGGGTATTATATTTTAACACTTCCTGTTGAGGGTTGTCGGGTGTTTCGCGTCCTGTTAAAATGCAGGAACAGCTGAAAACACCCAATTTTGACGGAAGCCTCTGCAACCCGAAACACCAAGAGGTGGCGGGAATGGAGGGGCTTCGAGGGGGTACCGGGAGGGGTGAAGTGAAGCACGCGCCCGTCCCGAGGGGAGCTACCCCTAATCTAGGCGCAAGACCGTCAGGGTCTTCTCTTACTAGAATTTATAGTCCTGAGGGCTGGCAAGGGTGGCGAGACTGTCCCCAATCCCTGGGAGGAGGAGCACGACTCGCCACGCTTTGCTTTTGAGCCTCCCTTCAGTCAGGACCGAGGTGGGTCTGAGGCTTGCTCGTCAAGCGCAGAACCCACACTCAGGTCAGTCCAGGAGGTCAGCCTGGTATGCCTGAAAAACAGCATAGTGTGCAGAGCAGCACCAGCCTGACCTGCTGCTTGATAAGCCCTTCCCACTAAAGTGGAGGTTGTCCTATAAGGCTTTGAGGGAGAGAGGGCTTCTTAAGTGACGATGTCGAGCCCGGCGAGAGATAGCCCGCAAGCGTCTCTTCGACCGGGCGGCATCACTGAATACCCCCGTGCCTCAGCACCCACGATAGTCGAATATAATGACGTCGAGGGTATGTGAACACGGGAAGAAAATATATATATATTTTTTATATATTTTTTTTTTAGGGGTTCTCCATGAGCGAAAAAGTTCTTCAAGGAGGTTATCAAAGAAAGGGAAGGGACCCATGAGGCGTTCCCTTTCTTAGACTGGAAGATAAAATCTATCCCCTAATTGGAGCGTTTGGGGGTCTCTTTTTCGCGTGGCCAGTCCAATCTGGCAACCGCACGAGTAACAACATCGAGCAATTCCTACGTAGATTTTTTATCGTGGACGGAAAGCTCGGAGGCGGGAAGAGAATAGCGATCCACCTCATGATCCGAAGAAGCGTCGGAACGCCGCCGAGATCATGTGAAGGACCAGCTGGGTTTGGGGAGAGAGTGAGAGAAGGGATCAACCTGTCTCTTGCGCCTCAGCCAAATCCATGCACGAGCCCCACGAACAATCTTTTCGTGAGTGCTGACTCCGGAAGCAAGCGAGGCGAGCACGCCCTGCTGCAACGCCAGAGCAGCGTGCTCTACCCCCAAACAAACAGCAAAAACTGATGTGTGCCGTCTTCAGCTATAGAGCAAGAAGAGGGAACACGCACCGCTTGCTTTCAGTCATTCTCTCTTTCTTTTTTTTTTTCTTTTTTTTTAGAAATATATATATATATATATATATATATATATATATAATATTTTCTAAACAGAAGAGAAAAATAGAACAACGTTCACTGCACACTGCCTAACTGATTCTAACTCCTAACAGAGGAAAGAAAGTTTTGACAGGGTGTGTGAAACACACAGAAACAGAATCGCTCTGAAAAAAGAGTTTATGACGACACCTGGTGACGTATCCATTTATAGCCTGGCCTCAGGTGCATCTAATGATTACATCAGCCGAGGCTATAAATTCCGGTCAATGTTCATTGACATGTTCCACACATTTATTCAGCTCGGCTCACAGCTAAAGCTGTTCCCCGTAGCGCTTAGCAGCGCAACATCGTAGTGAAGCCTTTTGTAAAGGGAACAAATGTTTTATGTTTGCATGATGCTGTATTCACATGGATAGGTGTCAGTAAAGTTTAAGACTAGTGTCATATCAGCCAGTAAAACATCAACCAAAAATGACAGAATTTACCTTTATAATAAAATGTGTCGTCCAGTTTCATATGTAGTGTTGAGTGTGAAATATCAAAATCTAAAACTTTGTGTCCATGTCAATTTATAATGAAACATTCAGAGAAACTGTTTCTGTATCAGTAGTTCCTCTTTCACTGAAGGAGGTTTTTGTACGACTCTTTATCACTGTGTGAACACACGAATGCTTCCAGGATAGTGAAAACTCTGACAGTAATAATGTCCTGCATCTTCAGTCTGGACTCCACTGATGGTCAGAGTGAAATCACTATTAGATCCACTGCCACTGAATCTAGATGGAGTTCCAGTCTGGAGGCTGCTTGTATAAGATATGAGGAGTTTAGGAGCTTCTCCAGGTTTCTGCAAGTACCAGAATAAATAATTACCACTATACACTCCACTGCTGGTTTTACAGTTTATTTGAACTTGTTGTCCTGGTTGAGCTGTTATTGAGGGACTCTGAGTGACCGTGTACTGTCCATTACACTCTGAAACACATCATAAAATAAAATATTATTTCACAAGAGCTTTTTGACACTTGAAATAATAACAATAAAAAATCTTTCTACAGTTAAATTGAGTTTATATTAGTGAAATGCACTGAAACAGATTCTCACCAGCAATGAAAAGCAGTAGAGAGCAGATAATGAGAGCGTGTGCTGTCATCTTTACTGTGAATGAGTGAGAACTGAAGGAACAGTGATGTTGGTTTGACAGTCCTGACTAACAGACAGTCTGATATTGTGCTTTAATCAGAGGGGCGGACATTCAAAACTGTTTCCTCTCAGCAGAAAATGTGAGCGTTACAGGAGAACAGCAGAAATAAGAAACAATTACATGTCAAATTACATTCATACATTTCAATCTTTATCTTTTAGTTATTAATTACAATTGGTTGAAATTCTAATGATTTTTGTTCATTGTGGAAATCTCATGAGCATTCAGTAGATCAAACTAAATCAAATGTGTTATAGAGGAGTTATTACATTGTAATAAACATGTTGTATATAATTATGAATGTAATATGTATGTTTTTATTGTATTTTTGAAACAGTAGTTGATGACAATATGAAATGAATCATGTTTGAATGTGTGTTGTGTAAAGATGTGTTTGTGATCATGTGTTTAAAGTGCAGTTAGTGAAGCGCTCAGAGGTTTTTGTGCAGCTGTTCTATTAGTTTGTATCACTGTGGTGGACTTTCGGCAGCGGCACCAGACTGGATGTTGGCAGTAAGTAAATCATCAAATCATCATTTTAATGTTTTATGTGTTTTTATAATGTGGAATGTGTCAGTTTTATGTTGAATTGACACACATATGAGTTCAGTGATTTCTCTCACTTTTTTGATTTATATTTCATTATTTATTAATAATATCTGATTAGACAGATTGAATAATTTGGCTGTTTTTCCAGAAATGAAGGTGAACTTTAAAGACACTTAATTGACACTTTGTCAGCACATGTGAATGTGTTGCTGGTACAGAAGTGAGATGTTATTCAGTTTTTGGAGATGTTAAATGACTCTGTGTTTAAATGACGAACATTATCAAGAGTTCATAAAAATGCTCCTTCAATATGAAATGTTTCTTAATGTAATATGTAACATATAAAGTTTTACTGGAGGAATTCTTTCACCAAATGAACTGTTAAAAGTTCATCATTGTACAGAATTTTCTTTTCTATTCTCTTGAGGTTGGGCAATGTCTTTTCATAGTTATTTCTGAATGTAGAAAGAGAAATTTATGAAGGAAAATATTCTTGAACTTTTGTGTAAGTCAAACTGCAAACATATAAAGATATGTGAACTTTATTCATCATTTCATCATTTTGGTCATTCAGAGTCTTTGGGGAAATAAATTGTTCTTTATATGATTGAACAGATCAACATGAAGAAACAAACTTGCAGTTTAATGTTGAAAGTTTTCAATGATATCTTTAAAGATCTTCAAAATCTATAATTGACTAATGTAATTGATTTAGTTTCAATCTGGAGAAAGAAATCTTTTCTTCTTTTGAAGTTGTCTATTGTGTATTTGTCAGGCATCACTGGTCCTAAAGTGAGCGTCCTGCAGCCCTCCAGTGAAGAGATTTCCACAAAGAACACAGCAACACTGATGTGTGTGGCTAACAAGGGCTTCCCTCAGACTGGAGCCTGAGCTGGAAGGTGGACGGGAGCAGCAGGTCTGAGAAGAGCAGTGCTGGGGTCCTGGAGAAGGGCGGTCTGTACAGCTGGAGCAGCAGTCTGACTCTCTCTCAGGACGAGTGGATGAAGGCGGTCACAGTGAGCTGTGAGGCCAAACAGAAAGAGCAGCTGTCAGTCACTGGAGAAGTGAGGAGAGATCAGTGTTCTGAGTAGATCCTCTGGATTCTCTTCTGCTCTTCTCACTCATGTCTCACATGGAGACTAACAGTGACTTCTATTCACACAAGTATATGTGTGCTTTTGTCTTTCAGGTTTCTCTTGTCAAAATTCAATAAACTAATAAAATATTACATTATTTGAAGTTTCTTGTCTTTGTTTAAAAGTTGATTTATTGATATTATTTGTGTCATTAGTTAGATCAGGACTTTCTCTCACATTTTATAAATAATCTTCACTCAATGAAGCATGAAAACACCTGCAGAGACATTATGAAACAAGATCATGAAGTCAAATTAGGGAACTCAAACATATAGTACATATAATATAGTGAGTAAATGTAACAATATATTTAGAAGTTTTACTTACAGTCGTACAGTGGAGTCCAAAAGTCTGAGAACAATTGAGAAAAGTTGTAAAAAAGCAATTTAAATAAAATTAATTTTCACATTTTTTTTTATCTTTATAAATATTTGAGGTGAATTGAAAGATAAACACAGTTTCTGACATATACACTAATGACAGCATGCTCTCAAACTGACATGAACACACACACACACACACACACATACACACACACACACACACATACAAAAACAAATACATAAAACAAAATAAACAATTAAGAAGTTTGAATCTAAATGTGAAATGATTCATTACTCTGAAGCCTGTTTTAATTGATAATAAATAATAACAACAACTGAGCAAACATCAATAAAGCATCTATGATGGGAAAGGTCAGAGGTCATCTCAAAGGGCAGTGGGCACATCAGTCAGAGAATTTGCACACAGATCTTTGGAGACTCAACCGCACTGATCTGTCTGCTCAGCTCTTAACTACAGGGGCGCTGCTGAGCTGGACACTGGATGGGTCAGGAGGTCACAGAGGGGTTCTGATCAGTGCAGAGAGTGACCAGGATGGCCGCTACAGGAGGAATAGTGTCCTGACCCTCAGCAAAGCATGCTGGGAAGAGTCAGAGGTGTTTGTCTGCAGAGTAACTCATAATGGAGATCTTCATCAGGTCTCGTTCCACAAGAGTCAGCTTGTTTAGAGCGTTGAACAGTGGTGGCTTGTCAATAGAGGCGCTGAGGCGCCCCCATCAAAATTCCAGAAATATACGTAAATACAAAAATGATATAAAAATTAAACTATTTTATTTTTTTATTTTTATTTACTCATACGATGTGCAGGCTGGTAGTAAGAGCCTCAGCATTTAATAAAAACTGTCTTTAATCGGTTAACTAGTTTCTATGTTTTTCAATATGTTTCATGCGGTTTCACGGGCGAGGGACGCCGGACAAATGGATGTCATTACATTTTCGGGCAGCACGTGACCTGAAGCTGGTCTCTAATTTGTTTCTTAAAGATTCTCCTCCGGGCGCAGGTCGCTGCGTGCCTGGCGAATCAGAATTGGATACATGTTATTTTATCCAATCTGATTGGTTCTCGTCACCTGTCATTCAACTTTACGCTCTTGGCCACTACTGCGAGTGCGCAGGCGACTTCGCCAAAACTTGGCTAGGCTGATCACTTTCGCAGAGATAATGGCAGCAGTTAAACCAAACTCTGTCATTGATTTACAAAAAAACCCTTTCACAAGGCATTCGCTGGAAGAAAAAAAGGGAAACTCTCTCCATTCCATTGGTGAGCAAAGAAGTGGTTCTCGGCCAATAAAGAGGCGCCGGGCGCTCAGACCAGAGGAGCATGAAAGAGGTGAGTTTGTTATAGAAATTAGTCAAAATACCATTTTACATTATTGTTGTGCTGCAGAGATGTCCTGCCCACATCATATAATATTCTACAGACTCAAAACATTTTTTGTTTGGTATAAATCCTTATAAAAATCATAAATTTAATATTATACAACAGCATCCCAAAAATAATAAATTGGCAACATAAAAATAAATGATCAAATGAAATATGAAGCCACTACTTTTGTATGGGACAAAAACTCAAATGGCTTTATTTTTATTTTGAAATTCATTGCAACTGTGACAACTAGTGGCCTACTCCAGGTTACTACCTTACATTTACATATATATATTTCATTATCTCTATAGGTCTGTGATCCTGGGACACACTAGGGAGCGTTTCTCCTTCACATACCACCTTGTCTGTGCCACCTTGTTGCAGGGGACAGGTTTGATGAGTACAAGGATACCTTTCCTGAAGATGCATTGAGCAGCACCATGAAAGCGTACCCGATGCTCAGTGGAAGCAAGCTGAAGACAGAGCTCAGTCTCATCTACAGCAAGGAAGAATTCAAAGCCTGCCGTGGTGCTGTGGACCTATTCCAGCTGTTTATGGAGAATAATCTCGAAGAAGTCTTTTCCTAAACTGTGACTCTCCTAAAAGTTCTCATTACCACACCCATGACCAAGGCTGAAGCTGAGAGGTGCTTCTCAACCTTGAAAAGAATAAAAACTTTTCTCAGAAACACCATGACCCAGGAGAGGCTGAATGCACTGGCATTGCTCTCCATGGAAAAGAGACTTGTTACTGAGATGACTGACTTTAATCAGAGAGTCACTGAGAAATTTGCTGGCCAGAAAGAAAGGAGAGCAAAATTTTTGTTCAAGTAGTCAACATGCTTTTTGATATTGCTTTGTATTTATTTTCGCCCACAAAAAGCGCCCCACACACACACACACACACACACACACACAAAAAAAATAATTATCACCAGCCGCCACTGGCATTGAATGATGATGTTTCTCCTGAAGATGAGGGTATCTCAGTGTCTCGCAGCTCCAGTGATTTACAACTGAATACTGAAAGAGTCGATTCACTGTGTGATCTTTCAATGTGTTTGTGTTACATTCAATAAAGCTTTTGAACAAGTTTCATTTGACTTAAAGTGCACCATTGATCAATCTGACTTTACACTGAGAGAGAAAACTGAATACAGTATGTGTCATGAAAGATTTTGGTATTTACAATTAGTTTTTCTCTGCTGTCTGGTTTTTACAATGTCTTCACTGTTTGAACAGTTCTGAACAGATGCATTTACTGGTAAAACTAAATGAATCCTCTTGTGGTTTGAACATGGTCACTGGAGACAGATCTGATCTATTCTGAGAGAAACACAATCATTCCACACTGACAATGCAAATGTGATTTTCACACTCTCAGATTCACTGTTTGATTGGTTAAATGATCTGAACTGGAACACACCAGTTTCACTTCTGCTCTATTGAGTTGTTCGCCAGTAAGGAAGTTATTTCAGTGACATCTTCATACAGTTTATGAAACTAATGGACCGCACCAGCTCATCTGCAACACGAGATGAAGACTTTTCTCTGCACTGCTACTGTAGGAACAACAGGTTGAATTTTTGATGGAGCAGCTGTTGTGGCATCTGATCAGAGTGTGGTCTGTTCCAAGATCAATAACTCAATCAATAAAATAAAAAAGGCACCAGTCACCAATGTACATTTGTATAGTGAAGATGCAATGGATGTGAATGGTGACTGAGGCTGACAATCTTTTTTTGTCATCCACTGAATATTACAGTTTTTGCCCGTTGCTTGAACACTACAGACACATGCCAAAAGTAACATAACTTGAAGTTGTTGTTACTATACCTTAAACAAAGTGTAACCAAACCTTAAACAAAAGCGCTGCTTTGCACTTTAGTTGCAATTCTGCAACACACTTGCTCCTTTCTGCAACACACTTGCTCCTAGACACTACACACTATTTCATACATAAGACACTTAGTTCAAAAATGAAATCTCAGGGTACCATTGGGAAAACACATCTATTCAAAATACAACACACATTGGTTAATTGAAAAGACGAAGACACACACCTGAAAATACTTACTTACAAAACTGAACACCAATCAGTCAGCTACAAAAAGGTCTCATTTAAGCCATTTTGAGAACTTTGCAAGCATGGAGGCAGGGGAGAGCTAGAGGTAGAGGAAGAGGAAGACAGAGAGAGAGAGGAGGACGTGGTTGAAGAGGCCACGCAAGGACCATTATTTCGGATGACATAAGAGCAACTTTGGTGGACCATGTCATAAACCATGGCCTGACTATGAGGGAAGCTGGGCAGAGAGTCCACCCTAATCTAAGCTGTTTCACAGTTTCATCCATAATAAGGAAATATTAAGGAAAACATACCTGGAAAACAGGTATGTCTTCAACTCTCTACTCTACTCAGACTGTATATAGAGTATACACAGTACTGTAAAAAAGAAGCAAACGAGAACAATTTGTGGTAGCATTTTTCATTTTACAGAATGGCTAGAAGACCTACTGGGGGTGGACTCCAACACCTGTTCTCCCAACAGCAGGAACTTGCCATAGTGAACCTAGCCAGAGCAAATAATTCAATCCGTCTCCACCAGCTACAGCAACAAATACTTGCAGATAGGCAAGTATTCAACAACATAAATCGAGTAAGCATTACCACTATCAAACGCATCTTGGTAAAGCACAACATGACCATGAAGCAATTGTACAGGGTCACATTTGAGAGGAACAGTGTCAGGGTCAAAGAACTGGTTCACCAACCATGATCAATTTGAAGTTGTGTACTCGCCCCCTTACTCACCATTTCTAAATCCTATAGAGGAATTTTTTTCCGCTTGGAGATGGCGCGTATATGACCATCAACCACATGCCCGTATGCCTCTTCTGCAGGCAATGGAACAGGCCTGCGGAGACATTGAGGTGAGGTTGATCCAGGGATGGATTCGGCACACAAGGGATATTTTCCCCGATGCTTAGCAAGAGAAGACATTGCTTGTGATGTTGATGAGATCCTGTGGCCAGACCCCAACAGGCGGCAGGATCCATAACCCCACTTCAGCACAATTGTGTTTTTCTGTGTTTACAGCAGTGTATTGTTTGTTTTATTTTTTAATTAACTGAATTTACTGTACTGTAAAATATACTACTGTAATGTAATGATTTTGAATTCAATATTTCATTTTTTGGTTGTTGTGAAAACATGCCCTCTGTGGAACTGATTAAAAACAGTGAAAACAAAAGACTGCAGTGTTTTATATAAAGTAGACTAGTGTGTTGCTGCTGATCTGAAAGTGTATTCATATGATGCAAGTGGGATTGTTAGATTTTGATAGCAGAGTTTCAATTTGACATAGATGTGAATGGTTTATTTCCCAGTGTTGTGTCTTATTTGCTTGTGTGTGAGTTTTGACACAATGAGCCAAGTTTTGCAAAATGTGTTCAAGCAACAGGCAAAAACTGTATTATAATTCCAACTAATTATTTTTTTCTTTTAGCTTATTGGTGTACTGTATTACTGTCAGCATGAAAACATCTCAAAAAGTGTAAATTTAGTCTCATGTGTGGTCAGGGCTGGACCAGGCTATGTTGTCGCCCTAGGCAAGATTTTAGATTGGATCCCCCAAACGAAAACACTAAGACCTTGTTCAGACTGCTACTAAAAATCTGATTTTTTGCATATCCAGATGTGTTTTTGATAGTCTGGACATCAAAAAACTAAATGGAATAAATAAATAAATAAACTAAATGGACATGGAGACGTGGTTTCAAATGCGATTGAATCTGATTTTTTCAGATGTGTCTCAGTGCGGATGCTCCGGCTGCTCAAATCGGATCTCAAATGGTCTTTTGTGTCACTCTTAACGCGACAACAGTGATGGCGTCAAAAATCGGTGACTGCAGCACGGAGCAACTGTGCCTACTGATTTGCACAAGTAGTTTAAGAAAACGAAGGGTAAAAAAAGATAAAGCAATTAGAAATATGTACCCAAATACACATCCAAAATATAGACAATATAACTGAATGTATCTGTAGATGTTCTCCAGCTACAGGTCCGGTTCCAGATCAAAATCACTGGCGGTGCTTCTGAAAATAGTGCGGTGATCTGTATAAAGTGGAGATGTATCGTAATTAACAAAAATGTAATATATTAAATCACGTTTATGTGCTACTAAAACAACGTAAAGAACAGTTCTTCATGTACTAAACATTTATTGCTCAGTTTGTTTTTTCACATGATTTGTCGCTGAAAATGACGTCAAAATGCTTCATCTGCAGATTAGGACATACAATAGTCTAGTTTCATCCACTTTTCACAATATTTTATTATCGACAAAGTGAAAACACTTAAAAAAAACATGTAAAATTTGCCGTCTTCTGCCTGTTTCCATTCAAAGCGGTCTTTCATCGATAAAAATTGTGTGCGTGATGGCGTCATGCCTAAAAAACACTTTGTCAGTATAAGTTTTAATTTATGGCAAAATAAATCTGCCGTTAATCCGTTTCCACACAGAAATGTGTGTTTATCAGCTAATTGTGCACCTTTAACCTCCCAGATGTCCCTAAGTTTTGGTAAAATTGGGAGAGTATTGGGACAATTCATTGACATTAGCGAGCGTACTGACATTTTAATTTCACAAATAAATGCAATGAGAAGAGGAACTGCAATCAAAAGGGAGCTGTTGTCCTTCTGACAGGGCGGTAATATCGGGTCCTGATGTTGCACCTATTGCTAAAAATATCTAAAAGCTTAAAATGTACAAAAAACTTGTTTTCTGAAAGTGAACTCAGCATTGGACAAATAGTTGTGATAGTTTATAGTCTTGCAGAACATTCTGAACGTCCTTCAGCCGACTGTATTCATCTACAGGACAGAGTACGGCTAATTTAAGTTTGTGTAAAGAAAAGGCATATATAGGTCTAAAAATATCATTTCTTTTTATTTGAAAATGTATAATTGTATTTAATGCTTTAAATATTTGGTAATTTATTTAATTTAATACGGGGAATTATGCTAAACAATCATTTAATAAATTGGGCTATATTTCAGTGTTCCAAAAAATCACAATTGATGTTTTTCTCCTAGTTTTGTGTATTTATATTTAATTTAAAACATCTTTGTGCACAGAAATGACGTTTTTTGTATTGTGGGTTAATTTCATGACTGCCGTCTATTATTTTGAATGGTGTGTAAAAGCAACTTTAATAAATAAACGGATGGCTACCATCGCTACCGTGATTAAATGAATCTCAAAAAGTGTCCATTCATTTGTTCTCCTTGTACTTGTCGATGACCGATGCATGATACTGAGATATTTGTGTTGGCACTCCTGGAAGTGTTTGCAGATCGGATCTATATGCCGTTAACATCAATAATAATCACGTACAATAAATTTGCTTTCAAGGATGTATACCTTGACATCAGATTAACACAGGCTAACAATTGGGGTAAATTCTGACATGTGACACTATTTTTGTGTTTCCAAACCAGTTTTTACGTGACATTTGAAGTATCGACACAGAGTTTATGCTTTAGTGTTAAACTGAAAAATATTATGTCGACACTTGTGAAATTTTAGCGATAATTTTTTCAGATTTTTTTGATGCGCTAAATCTTTTGCAGAAGAATCCTTGGATGGAAAAGTAGTTATTGATGCAGGGATTTTTGTGTGTTTGCTGGGATTCAAGGAAATGTGCTGGTCAGTTTACAGTATTAGTTTTACATATTCAATGAAGCAGGTGTGTGCGATTATTATCAGCCGTTAAGTAGAACATGGAAGAGAGAAGATAAAAAGTTCTGCATAGTTTTGTCTTTTAAGCCCAGAAGTAGAAGAACACTCGTTCACTCTATGAATGATACGCACAGACTGATGGGACGATTCTGTGATTGCTTGAAGATTTGCTGCTACTTTTCTATCATGTGTTAGTAAAACTGAATAAAGGCTGAATAAAATTATTAATGGTTTATTTTACCATACTTCAATGCAGTAATAATGTAGTATTAACTTCAACACTCTACATCAGGAGTCTGGTTTAATAGTAAAATCAAATGTTCAGAAGTTATAGATGCTAAAGGATTATTTTAATGTTGTGGACCCGTTTACCTGTTTATTTCTGAAAACATCATCAGCCTGTTTACCCGCTCATGGGTCATGATGAGAGTCTCCTCAATGGTTTGTTTGGCATCCCTTCAGCACACAACTGAATAAAACAGGCTGCATGACACTAATAAATGATTCCTGCCAGAGTAACATTCACATACAGGTGTGAGGGACTTCAGCATTTTACAAATAACACGAAGAACAACATTTTCCTTTCTCACGTAGTTTTTCTTTGCGTGTCCCTCAATGTGTGAATGATGTAAAGATCTAGTGGGATTTTATTTAAGTTATGTCACTGAAAAGGTTTGCTCGCAGACTTGGCACTAAACAGCAAACCCACCGTCATGAATCGACACGAGTAGCTGCATCTCACATTTCTTTGAGCATAATATTGCACTATTGAACACAAAGTATTTTATATTTTTTAGAAGAGGAGAGAGTGCTACACTCGCATACATGGTTGCCAGATTGCATAAATTAAGTAGGTTACGACATAAGGTGAAATATTTCCTATTTGTGCAAGTATAAATCTCTGATCGGGGTGTTGAGAAGATTTATATTTCTATACAAGTTTATTTGAAAGAAAATGCATTTAACTTGCACTAAACTTAAACAAGCAAAAAACAGCCCACAGTGTCCATGCCAGTTAAATAAATAAACATCAATGACAGACATGAACACTCACTAACTTGTGATTCTTAACTTTTATATTGTGACACTTCCTGCCTTGTGCACCTGATCATCTGGTTATTTGTTCACTCATTTTGTCCACATATGATAAGGATCCGATTATAATATAATCACATAACGCTCATGCTCAATATATGGGTGCAGGGGCGCACAGTTGTCACAAGAGGGCAGACTTCTGAAAAATAAACTCATGCAGCGTCTCTGTCATTTTGTGTCTTTGGCCTGTTCTGTGCCACAGTGAAGCAGCTCAGTCATTGATTGAACAGGGATGAAAAATGTCTGATGTGAAATCAAGTTCAGTGACTGAACGCAGCATCTGGAATCAGGTGTTAAATTCAATGATGGACAGAAAGTAACGAGAACATTATGATCATATCAACACAATATCTAATGATTATCTTCTAAAATACTGATGAGCATCAACATAATTGGTGTTAATTCCTTGTTAAAATGTCTTTTTTGATTCTGACAGGTGTGTGTGTGTGTGTGTGTGTGTGTATGTGATTTACGAGGAATATTTTTTAAGTTACAAACTGGTAATTACAAGGTTATTCTGCTATAAATGTGATTTATGAGGACATTTCTAGTGTTCCCATAATTTAAATGGCTTAATAATCATAATTAACAATGTTTTATTGAAAATGTAAAATGCAGAAAGTGTTCTGTGAGGTTTAGGGGTGTATATATATAGTTCATACAGTATAAAAATCATTATGTCTATGGAAAGTCCTCATAATGATAGAGAACATCAACACTATGAGAAACAAGAGTAGAAACGTCACTCTGCCCTCCGTGATGGAAAAGGTCAAAGGTCAAAGTGTAATCTTCAACCTGGAAAAAAGATATACATGTAATAAACTGACTTATGAATAAAATGAAACAAATGCCTTTTAATAAATGAAGAGAATTTGAAAAGTGCACTCAGTAATATTAATATTTATATTGATATTGTTCTGACACCGGTTTAGATTCAGCATCACACAAAAGCAAAAGTTCTCCGTTTCTGATGTTGTTGAAGAAATCTGCTATTCACAGTCCGTGCTGATCAATTTATTCTGCAAGTGACATTCGAAACATTTAATTACAGATTATTATTGAGTAATATTCAGCTGATCATATGATCTCAACATGAACTCATGAAGCAAACGGCTCCATGTCAAATAAAACTGAAGACTGAATCCTGGAGTCTTTATCTCATGTGAGTCATTTTAAATATATTTTATAAATCATTTAGTTTATTAATTAACTCTCTGTACTGGTTTCACATTTGTAATGATCTGTTCTGTACTCTGTTCAGTGATATGCAAATATATGATCAATATTCAATGGTTGTTTGAACGTTTGTGTTAGGTTGCATTGAATCAAGTTTTATATGAATTTAATTCCTGTTAGATCTGTGATGTATATGTGCTTCCAGATCAAAGATGTACGCTGGGTTATTTGTCTCTCAGGTCGGGCCGTTAAAATCCAAAATAAATGAATAAACTCATGGAAGAGTTTTACATCAATTATTATTGAAACTATTTACATCACAATTATTAAATATGAATATAAACTGTTTCTCTCAGTATTAAACACAGATCAATAAATACAGCAACAAGCCTCTTTTCCATCCATACTTGTTTTTTCCTGCTTTTATGATTCATCACAGAAAAGACATCAAAGTTCAGTCTTCATCAGGATTTTGAAGAAGTCGTGATTTAATGTCCTGCAGTGTTCTGATCGATGCTCATTAATGACGATTAAAGTCTCCTGATCAAGTGTGGTCCTTCTATTCAACATCAAGTCTTCATACATTTCTTTATTTACAGTGACCTGCTGCTGAATGGAGAAACAGAAGTTTTATTTTGTGTTTCAGTTTCTCCACTGTGCGTGTGCTTGTATGTGTGACTCAAACTCTCTCTTCCGGTCAGATGTTCATCGGGTCTTTTAAAGCCCGTCTCACTGAAATAAGACACAAGAGTTTAGAGACAGTCCTCACCAGGTGATGCTCTTACCACTTCCTCTCTCCACAATGACAGACACACGACCACGTCCCCTCCACATACAGATTACTGAGAGACTTCAGTTTGTGTCTTTCCATGGAGAGAGGAAGAAGTGTTTGACTGTGAACTGAATTGTAGTTCTTTGACATTGAGTGAAATTGTGCTGTGTGACTGAGTGTATTGAAGGAAAGTGTGTGATTGTGTGTTTAAAATAAGAAGAATAGAAAGAAAGAGGGAGGGAGACTCTTCTTTATTCTGTTGGATGTGTTTTTCCATTTTCAGAAATGAGGAGTCGAGTGTCTTGAAGAAGAATTGTCTCTCTATTAGAGTTATTTTTGATATCTGTGCTCTCGACTCTCCTCAAGTCTTGTCTTAAAAACACTCGTGAAAAATCACTTTATCAACACACACACTCCATCAAATAAGAGACTCCAGCACTAGATGAATCTATTTGAATACCTGAACAACATGTATGTGACATCACCTCTCACTTTATATGAGTCTGTCCAATTGAGGGGGTGAAACAAGTCAAATGTTTAAAGTGATGAATTACATTCAAATATGACATCTGTGAAAACAAATGTTTTATGTTTGCATGATGCTGTATTCACATGGATAGGTGTCAGTAAAGTTTAAAGAGTAGTGTCATATCAGCCAGTAAATCATCAACCAAAAATGACTGAATTGACCTTTATAATAAAATGTGTCGTCCAGTTTCATATGTAGTGTTGATTGTGAAATATCAAAATCTAAAACTTTGTGTCCATGTCAATTTATAATGAAACATTCAGAGAAACTGTTTCTGTATCAGTAGTTCCTCTTTCACTGAAGGAGGTTTTTGTACGACTCTTTATCACTGTGTGAACACCCATTTACTGTTGATGTAGTGTACACTCTGACAGTAATAATGTCCTTCATCTTCAGTCTGGACTCCACTGATGGTCAGAGTGAAATCACTATTAGATCCACTGCCACTGAATCTAGATGAAGTTCCAGTCTGGAGGCGGTTTGTATAATATATGAGGAGTTTAGGAGCTTCTCCAGGTTTCTGTAAGTGCCAGGCTAAATGATTACCATTATACACATCACTGCTGGTTTTACAGTTTATTTGAACTTGTTGTCCTGGTTGAGCTGTTATTGAGGGACTCTGAGTGACCGTGTACTGTCCATTACACTCTGAAACACAAAATAAAATCAAATATTATTTCACAAGAGATTTTTGACACAGAAATAATAATAATAATAAACTTTCTACAGTTAAATTGAGTTTATATTAGTGAAATGCACTGAAACAGATTCTCACCAGCAATGAAAAGCAGTAGAGAGCAGATAATGAGAGCGTGTGCTGTCATCTTTACTGTGAATGAGTGAGAACTGAAGGAACAGTGATGTTGGTTTGACAGTCCTGACTAACAGACAGTCTGATATTGTGCTTTAATCAGAGGGGCGGATATTCAAAACTGTTTCCTCTCAGCAGAAAATGTGAGCGTTACAGGAGAACAGCAGAACTAAGAAACAATTACATGTCAAATTACATTCATACATTTCAATCTTTATCTTTTAGTTATTAATTACAATTGGTTGAAATTCTAATGATTTTTGTTCATTGTGGAAATCTTATGAGCATTCAGTAGATCAAACTAAATCAAATGTGTTATAGAGGAGTTATTACATTGTAATAAACATGTTGTATATAATTATGAATGTAATATGTATGTTTTTATTGTATTTTTGAAACAGTAGTTGATGACAATATGAAATGAATCATGTTTGAATGTGTGTTGTGTAAAGATGTGTTTGTGATCATGTGTTTAAAGTGCAGTTAGTGAAGCGCTCAGAGGTTTTTGTGCAGTTGTTCTATTAGTTTGTATCACTGTGGTCGACTTTCGCAGCGGCACCAGACTGGATGTTGGCAGTAAGTAAATCATCAAATCATCATTTTAATGTTTTATGTGTTTTTATAATGTGGAATGTGTCAGTTTTGTGTTGAATTGACACACATATGAGTTCAGTGATTTCTCTCACTTTTATTATTTATATTTCATAATTTATTAATAATATCTGATTAGACAGATTGAATAATTTGGCTGTTTTTCAAGAAATGAAGGTGAACTTTAAAGACACTTAATTTACACTTTGTCAGCACATGTGAATTTGTTGCTGGTACAGAAGTGAGATGTTATTCAGTTTTTGGAGATGTTAAATGACTCTGTG
The DNA here is from genome assembly GCF_025860055.1 of Xyrauchen texanus. Lineage (NCBI taxonomy): Eukaryota > Metazoa > Chordata > Actinopteri > Cypriniformes > Catostomidae > Xyrauchen > Xyrauchen texanus. The sequence continues at coordinate 19,318 of NW_026265564.1, read as the reverse complement.
TTTAAATGACGAACATTATCAAGAGTTCATAAAAATGCTCCTTCAATATGAAATGTTTCTTAATGTAATATGTAACATATAAAGTTTTACTGGAGGAATTCTTTCACCAAATGAACTGTTAAAAGTTCATCATTGTACAGAATTTTCTTTTCTATTGTCTTGAGGTTGGGCAATGTCTTTTCATAGTTATTTCTTAATGTAGAAAGAGAAATTTATGAAGGAAAATATTCTTGAACTTTTGTGTAAGTCAAACTGCAAACATATAAAGATATGTGAACTTTATTCATCATTTCATCATTTTGGTCATTCAGAGTCTTTGGGGAAATAAATTGTTCTTTATATGATTGAACAGATCAACATGAAGAAACAAACTTGCAGTTTAATGTTGAAAGTTTTCAATGATATCTTTAAAGATCTTCAAAATATATAATTGACTAATTTAATTGATTTCGTTTCAATCTGGAGAAATAAATCTTTTCTTCTTTTGAAGTTGTCTATTGTGTATTTGTCAGGCATCACTCGTCCTAAAGTGAGCGTCCTGCCGCCCTCCAGTGAAGAGATTTCCACAAAGAACACAGCAACACTGATGTGTGTGGCCAACAAGGGCTTCCCCTCAGACTGGAGCCTGAGCTGGAAGGTGGACGGGAGCAGCAGGTCTGAGGAGAGCAGTGCTGGGGTCCTGGAGAAGGGCGGTCTGTACAGCTGGAGCAGCAGTCTGACTCTCTCTCAGGACGAGTGGATGAAGGCGGTCACAGTGAGCTGTGAGGCCAAACAGAAAGAGCAGCTGTCAGTCACTGGAGAACTGAGGAGAGATCAGTGTTCTGAGTAGATCCTCTGGATTCTCTTCTGCTCTTCTCACTCATGTCTCACATGGAGACTAACAGTGACTTCTATTCACACAAGTATATGTGTGCTTTTGTCTTTCAGATTTCTCTTGTCAAAATTCAATAAACTAATAAAATATTACATTATTTGAAGTTTCCTGTCTTTGTTTAAAAGTTGATGTATTTATATTATTTGTGTCATTAGTTAGATCAGGACTTTCTCTCACATTTTATAAATAATCTTCACTCAATGAAGCATGAAAACACCTGCAGAGACATTATGAAACAAGATCATGAAGTCAAATTAGGGAAGTCAAACATATGGTGTTCTCAGTAAATGTATCAATTTATGAACAGATTTTGAAATATAAACATACAGGATCCAGCATGATTGAGAATGTTTCAAAGATTATTTTGTGTCCTTTAATGAAAACAAGTAAATCTGATGTTTTGCAGACAGGAGTTTAACATGTTGTTTAAGTGTTGATGGTATTATGATGGTGAACATCTGCTGATGGAGCTGCTCTATACTGAGAGGAACACAATCACTCCAACCTGATGATGCAAATATTTGAACTCAGTTTCACTGTTTGACTCTTTATTGTGTGAAATGAGACAGTTGAGTTTGACTAATGGAGAGATGAACTTTGATCATATTCATCAGTTTACACTGAGTCTGATCTCATCAGTCATACTGACCTTATGAATGTTTCAATCAACTGTTCAAAACTCAGTATTAATAAGTAAGTAAAATGTATTTCTAAAGCACACTCAAACACAGCAAAGCTGACCAAAGTGCTGTACAGATGAATCTACAATACGTTAATAAAAAAAATAAAAAGACTAAACAATCTCATTTAATACTGCAAAACGCTAGAGAATAAAAAATGCGTTTTAAGCCTACATTTAAAAATAGACAGTGATGACGCTTGTCTAATGTCAAGTGGTAGCTGATTCATTGCCTAGGGGCAACAACTGCAAATGCTCTATCAGCCTTAGCGTATTAACTGTAAGATTAATGACTAATCTCTTTAAAGTCCATCCTATATTAACTGCAGAAGTTCACATAGATGCAATTGTCCCTGTTAATTGACTGATGAAGGCTTTTGTTGGCAATTAATAGGCTATATATTCCATTTCAAGATCGTAGTCCATCAATAGACCGAGGTGATGCAGGCAGAGATTAGTGAGGTGCATCGCAGTTCAACCTGGCAGGTAATTTCGGTGAGGTTCGGTGTGGTCCATCCAAGGTTCAGGCAATGGCATATGAAGTATCCCGTGTCTTATGGTTGGAGTTGGCATCAGTTCATCCTCTGAAGTCCATCATAATAGATTGAAGTGATGTTTGGCTGGCACCGGCTGCATGTAGTCATCATCATTCAGAGACACGTAGCAGTGGAGTCCAACAAGAAGCACTAATGGAGTTGAATCCAGCCGGTTCTGGTGACCTCAGGATAGGAGCCCCGTGGTTGAGACAGTGAAACAAATAAAATAATATTAGCACAGATGCCATTCAATTTATTGCAGAGTTATAGATCATGCTAACTAATGAAGCCTAATTGTGGGTTGGAGGATAAATTAGGTGTATGTCTGGCTAAATAGATGAGTCTTAAGTCTAGACTTAAACTGAGGGAGTGTGTCTGCAACTCGAACAGTGTTAGGGAGACTATTCCATAGTTTAGGAGCCAAATATGAAAAGGATCTACCTCCTTTTGTGGATTTTAATAATCTAGGAACTATTATAAGATTTTTTATAAGAATTTTAAGATTGTAATGAACGTGATGGAATATAGCGTGGCAGAAGGTCGATAGGAAGGACATTTCTGGCAATCCAATCTTTGATTTCATTGACACACTCAGGTTTTGAAGAAATATAAAGTTGGGTATCGATCGGCATAACAGTGGAAACTTATTACACGATTCCTGATAATATCTCCCAGGGAAGCATATACAAGGACAAAACCAGAGGCCCTAAAACTGATCCCTGTGGCACTCCATACTTTACTTGTGTTTGATTTGACAATTACTTGTTTACATAGACAGAGTAGCAGCAGTCTGCTACATATGACCTAAACCATGCTAATGCAACTCCACAAATGCCAACATAATTCTCCAGCCTATTCAAGAGAATGTCGTGATCTATCGTGTCGAATGCAGCACTAAAATCTAAAAGCACTAGAAGTGAAATGCAGCCGCGATCAGATGATTAGAGCAAGTCATTTGTAACTCTGATAAGTGCAGTCTCTGTACTGTGATGAGGCCTAAATCCTGACTGAAATTGTTCATATACTATTTGTCTGTAGAAATGAACATATTTGGGAGGATACTACCTTTTCTAGTATTTTCGACATAAACGGGACTTTTATGTGGCTTCTTAATAAGCGGTTTGATAACTGCCATTTTAAAGTTTCTTGGGACATGTCCTAAGCATAACGAGGAGTTAATCTTATTAAGAAGAGGTTCTGAAATTACAGGAGATACCTCTTTTAAGAGCTTAGTTGTAATTCTGACTTCAAGATGCATCCATTGCACTTTTCCTAGTAGGAAGTTGTAAAATCTGACTTTCCGAGATCACTACTTTTCAAAACTTGATCCGACACTGAAATCTCAAGCAGCCTAATTAACACTTAGAAAACTCCTGATGTTGCTATATGAAGGTAAAAGCACTTACCAATTTACTCTGTGAAAATCAGCTCTCCTTTCCTGATTAATAAATTAAGCAATCACACGGTCATGCAGAACATCTCGTGTTTTTAAATCCACAAGGATCTCTTTCTCAACGGCAATAGCAGCAGTGATGACAGCCGACTCGATCAGACAGCTTGATCATGTGCTTTACGCTCTTCAAATATGTACATCACTTAAAGTGTGATTGTGTCACTCAAGGCCAGCTAGAAGGCCTTGACTGGGACATATCCTAAAGATCACACACACAAGAACAAATAAATCAATCTGATTGGATGATGAATCTGACTTTAGTTGCTCATTCATTTACACTGTTGAGGGATTCTGTAGAAAGTCTGAGGGGTGGAGCTCAAACTCACGCGCTGCTTCGGCTTCGGGAATGCGATTGTGAAACAGTTGTCACACTTTGCTTGTAAGCATCAATGAATAAATTCTGATGCGATAAACTTTTAATTTTTCTCTATTTGTTTGTAGATTAATTAAGAGGGAAAGTGATTCAAAATACATAGGCAAAAAGGTGATTGAGAATGAAAGGATGAAAAACATTTATTTATTTGGCATGTTAGGCCAGCAGAAAAGGCTTTTCTAGTCCTGAGAATTCACCACTGCAATCTATTATTATAAAACATCGATATATCAAAATAACAGTTGTGATGAAATCACATTAATACTGAATTGTGTCAACATATTTATAATGTACAGTCTATTTTATAAACAGCTTCTGTCATCATCCACCAAATTTAGCAAACAGCTATTGATAAAGCTGGCTAGCTAGCTAACGCCGACAAAGGCTATCGTATAAATGCAGTCAATGTTTCATGCAAAGAGAAGTGATTAATTCAAACTACAATCTCGTATAGTCAGACCGATATCCACACTTTGTTTTAGCCCTGTTCCAGCACTGGAGAGTCAAATATAATATACTATGGCATTAAATGTTGGACAAAACAGCGCAAGCGCATAAACACAGCGCGCAAGTGAATTTCAACAGTGTGAGCACCATGACACAGCTCGCACGTAAAATTTAAACCTGCAGAACTTGCAAATCACAAACTCGAGCACAAAAAATATGATTGCACACAAATTAACAAGTCCCACACACACGCGAGTTGTTTTCTGCACACAAGTCGGTTTTGACACTCAGGGGCGGGGCCCAATCCTTTCTGTTAACAAATGCTATTGGCTGCTGACCAAATACTGTATTGATTGGCTGCATCTCTTCGAATCTCTCGTGAAAAAAGTCTCGAGATCAAAAGGCTTGGGAAAAAATTTAAATATTAAAGAAAATGTTTTAATAAAAGCATCCTTTAGACGTAGCATACAAGTGGATATTTATCGAAACAATTGTCTGGATATATCACTACACATCTATCTTGCAATTTTACTAGACATTACTTATTCAGTGAGGAAAATACAGTTTATAATTATTTATAAACCATGAATAAAAAGGCTTCAAATATCTCCACTTACTATAATGAATGATATTTACCCATGAGGACAATCATATTAACCAAATAAGATAGGGATGAATCTACATTATCCATAGAAAAGAGAATTTGTGATAAGTCAAACATTGGGATGTCATCAATCTTAAATGACAGCCAATGATGTAAATCAGACCAGAAGCTTTTGGCCATAGGACATAAAAAGAACAAGTGTTCCAGAGTCTCATCAGCTGCCTCACAATACACAGGGATCTACTTCCAATTTAAACCTCTTTCTAAGAAAGTCAGCAACCGGATATATTTTATAAATTATTTTAAAGTGAGTCTCTTTGACTTTTGGGGAAATGGGCCATTTGATGAATTTGAAATGTGGTTTATCTATGGACAAGGCATTCATATTTAGAATTTGTACACACAATCCTCTATTATAATCCCAAAATATTTTGTTATATAAATACATTTGTTATAACATTTTCTGTAATGTAAATTACATTCATTAATTACTAGATTTGGTAAGGTTGGTGAAAGTCTTATTCTCACATACATCAATGTGTTTTGGATTAACTGTAATATTGGTAACGGTATTGCTTTACATCTTATTATATTCCCTATAAGTGCGGTTAAGATTATACTTGAGCAAAAATGCAATATGTTCCAAAAAGTTACCATTATCATCTAATTTATCATTCACAAACACAATACCCGTCTCATACCAATCACTTTTAAACAATGATTTCATATGAATTGTAATGACCCTGTTATTCCATAGGGTGGATCCATGGGGAGAAAAGTTGTGGGTAAATATAATTTTACAGTATTGGAGAAGTTTGATCATTTAATAGGAATCTTAGATACCTCAATCACATTTTAAAAGAAATTCAGGCCCACGTATTTTATTAAATAGAGATCTAGAGATCTATCACATCGAGTAAGTATGATTTCAACAATTTACACGTAAATGCCCCAAAAATGTATTCAAAGTCCAAGGCGTTGATACCACCCTTATCATTCTCTTTCACTAACTGTGATTTCCTAATATAATGGGTTTTATTTTTCCAAAGGAGGGAACTGGGAAGATTGGGAATCGGATGATCGCATGGCGTGTGTGTGTGTGTGTGTGTGTGTGTGTGTGTGTGTGTGTGTGTGTGTGTGTGTGTGTGTGTGTGTGTGTGTGTGTGTTTTCTGTCTTTGATAATAACTGAAAATAGGGGGAAATATAGAACGCAGCAAGGCGTTTAGTGAACCTGTTGAGAGGTACCCTATCTATCCATATCTATCCATCTAACGTTAATGTTGAAGGGAACGTTTGTGTTTCACAAAATGGTAAGTATAGATAGCTAGATGCCAGATAGTTCCCAGCTTGTTTGTGTGGTACTGCAAGGGGCATCCACTACTCATCAGCCTCTACATTAATTCATTATGTAGATGAAATTCAGACTCAGAGAGGAAGTCAGTCAGGCCCTGGGACCCTTGGGGCTGGGAAAGCACAGCAGGTGCAGCAGAATAAGGCCAGGTTAGGAAATCAAGTGTACATAAAATATAATATTATTACAGGAATGTCTCTTTGAAATGTTTGATTCTGATTTGTCAGTTGCAACATTATATAACCGATAATCAGGGGTGCCGCCAGAAATTCTGGGCCCTATGGAAACCAACATTTCTGGGCCACCTACATTTTTTACAGATAAAATTTAACCCAATAAACATGCCCAGTATACTTTAAAAAGATACTTAGCACATTGCATAGTTAAAATGTCTAAAGATGAGTACAAAGCCTACAAAAACAAGAAAAAAAATATAGAAATATGTACTTGTTTACATAAAAGGGAGAACATTTATTATCTCAATTGCAATTGCAAGCACAACAGAACATAATGTGCACCTATTGACATATACTTTACATGAACAAGCTTTAGCTGGGTCAAACTGCTCAATCAGGAAACATCAGCTAGAACTAACCCATAATTAAATCAGTCCAGGAATAAAACTAGCTAGGCCAAAAGGGCTCAAAATCAAGACACACCAGGAGTAATGCCAGGCCTAAACAAGTACTGAACCAGACATCAACTGTTTGTTATCCAGGTCTAACAAAGTTATGTTCAACATCACTTTATAATGGCCCAGCGGCGTGCCTTTCTGCTGCCAAAATCATGTATCAAATCATCAAAGTTCAGCTTTCTTGCCAGTTTGCTTTCAATGGATAGTATGGCAAGGTGACAAAGTCTATCCTGCAACATAGCAGACCTCAGATAATTTTTTAGCAGTTTCAGCTTACTGAATGCTCTCTCGCCACCAGCAACGGTCACAGGCAGTGTGCAAAATATTCGCAAAACTATGCAGACCTGCCCAAAAATACTCTGCAGCTGCATCTTGTAAATGCTGTTGAGCAGATCAATTGGTGACAGACACCCTGGGAAAGTGGCCATATATACAGAGTTGAGGTGTCTGACTTCATCTTCAAATTCACAAGTCAGATCAGTGTTGTATTTTGAAATCAATGGCTGGCATATAGAATGGATTTGATCATCACGTAACTGACCCATTTTTACAACTACAGAAAACTGATCCAAGATCTCAGCTGCTGTGGCAAACCTGGTCCTTAAGTCATTGATTATGTGGTCCATCATGGGAAGAAACACAGTGTTTCTGAATATGGTGTCTGCACTGTGCTCCCTTGCTCCCTCTACCTCTAACCATATTATTTTTATTGGCCTATTTAGTTTTCTTAATATAAAATATTAAAATATCTATTGTGTAAACTCCTTATAGCCAATGGTTACTACAGACACATGTTTTATTCCATTTTATATAATTTTTTCTGGGGCATTTTATTCACATTAAGAACGTCAAGTTTGACAGCATCGATCGTAGCAGCAGCACTGTCACTTCACAGAACACACGACACACACACGGCAAACTGATTTTGTAATTTTTGAAGCGTGTAGATTACATTTTGTTTTGTAAAGTTATCATCATGTGGCGAAAACAGTAGATAAGACGTGTTTAGAGGCTTCAATCTTCGTGAAGTTTCAGCTCAGGCTCACCTTGTTCGGCTGAGGCGGGGACGGGGACGTGGGGAAGGATGACGTGGGTGTGCAGCAGCGGCTGAATCTGTGTCTACGAGACATGATAACCCGGAGACAGCAGAGATGTTATTATTGTTGGATGTAAATCATAATTCAGTAATTATTTTACTAAGCTAGCTAGATAAAAGCAGGTCATGTAGCAACAAAAATAAGTAACTCTGAAAGTTTTGGAATACAGGAATAGGGCAAGCTACCTTTCTTTTTGAAAAACTGTGTGACATACTGTCGACTTTGGCGTTCTCTGTCTTCTCTTTCCTTCTTTTATTTCCGTTTTTGATGCCCTGACTTTTGATGTGACATGCCTGCGTGTGTCGCTGTCTGCACTGCATCATAGCAAGTGCAATAAGCAAGAGACGCTACACTAGCGATCGTAGCTCGGACAGCGCAGGTGGAATGAACCATTGTGAGGGGGAGGGGAGTGACTGAAACAGTAAATACATTATTTGTTTTTTAAATATTAAATCTATGGTCAAAACGGAAAAAATACACATTTAGTGCATGAGGGGCCCTAGCACATTTAATGCAAGTGAATTTGCATGTATAAAAAAGAGAAAAGAAATAAGAAAAGAAAAAGGGGGTCTGCTCTTCTGGGCCCTAAATCAGCCTGGGCCCTTAGAATCGTCCTAACCTTCCACCCCTTTACGGCGCCTTTGCCGATAATAATCGTCGTCAGTAGCAAGGCTTTATAATGACCGCGCATCCGGCCCTTCTTTCATGTCTCTTATCACACTTCAGATGGACGCGCTCTTGTTTTATTCAAACGCAGCTAGTGTCATCTTGCCTCTCATATATATATATGTGTATATATATATATATATATATATATATATATATATATATATATATATATATATATATATATGTGTGTGTGTGTGTGTATATATATATGTGTGTATGTGTGTGTGTGTATATATATATGTGTGTATGTGTGTGTGTGTGTATGCACAAAACATCTTACAGCTACAAGAAATTAAGGAGAAATTTACAGGCCACAAGTGTCATTAATAACAAGTGTTTCTGAATCTTACAAACTGAACCTTTAAATACATTTTCTACTAACTCATTACTGCTCAAAACAACACTGTAGTCAAAATGTGTGAACCCAGCATATTCTTTTTCTGACTAAACAACATCAAAAAAACATCAAAACAACTAATACAACCCAACTATTCAACATCAATACTACTTTACTTTGTCTCTCTCTGCTGGTGTTGTTTGAGATGTTCAAGCCACTAATGAGCTTCATTATGAGGTTAATTAGTGGAGGCAGATGATACAGATTACTGAGAGACTTCAGTTTGTGTCTTTCCATGGAGAGAGGAAGAAGTGTTTGACTGTGAACTGAATTGTAGTTCTTTGACATTGAGTGAAATTGTGCTGTGTGACTGAGTGTATTGAAGGAAAGTGTGTGATTGTGTGTTAAAAGAAGAAGAATAGAAAGAAAGAGGGAGGAGACTCTTCTTTATTCTGTTGGATGTGTTTTTCCATTTTCAGAAATGAGGAGTCGAGTGTCTTGAAGAAGAATTGTCTCTCTATTAGAGTTAGTTTTGATATCTGTGCTCTCGACTCTCCTCAAGTCTTGTCTTAAAAACACTCGTGAAAAATCACTTTATCAACACACACACTCCATCAAATAAGAGACTCCAGCACTAGATGAATCTATTTGAATACCTGAACAACATGTATGTGACATCACCTCTCACTTTATATGAGTCTGTCCAATTGAGGGGGTGAAACAAGTCAAATGTTTAAAGTGATGAATTACATTCAAATATGACATCTGTGAAAACAAATGTTTTATGTTTGCATGATGCTGTATTCACATGGATAGGTGTCAGTAAAGTTTAAGACTAGTGTCATATCAGCCAGTAAAACATCAACCAAAAATGACTGAATTGACCTTTATAATAAAATGTGTCGATCCAGTTTCATATGTAGCGTTGAGTGTGAAATATCAAAATCTAAAACTTTGTGTCCATGTCAATTTATAATGAAACATTCAGAGAAACTGTTTCTGTATCAGTAGTTCCTCTTTCACTGAAGGAGGTTTTTGTACGACTCTTTATCACTGTGTGAACACACGAATGCTTCCAGGATAGTGTAAACTCTGACAGTAATAATGTCCTGCATCTTCAGTCTGGACTCCACTGATGGTCAGAGTGAAATCACTATTAGATCCACTGCCACTGAATCTAGATGAAGTTCCAGTCTGGAGGCGGTTTGTCAAATATATGAGGAGTTTAGGAGCTTCTCCAGGTTTCTGTAAGTACCAGCTCAAGCGGTGTCCATTACTGTCCAGGTAGACATCACTGCTGGTTTTACAGTTTATTTGAACTTGTTGTCCTGGTTGAGCTGTTATTGAGGAACTCTGAGTGACCGTGATCTGTCCATTACACTCTGAAACACAAAATAAAATAAAATATTATTTCACAAGAAATAAATAATAAAAAACTTTCTACAGTTAAATTGAGTTTATATTAGTGAAATACACTGAAACAGATTCTCACCAGCAATGAAAAGCAGTAGAGAGCAGATAATGAGAGCGTGTGCTGTCATCTTTACTGTGAATGAGTGAGAACTGAAGGAACAGTGATGTTGGTTTGACAGTCCTGACTAACAGACAGTCTGATATTGTGCTTTAATCAGAGGGGCGGGACATTCAAAACTGTTTCCTCTCAGCAGAAAATGTGAGCGTTACAGGAGAACAGCAGAAATAAGAAACAATTACATGTCAAATTACATTCATACATTTCAATCTTTATCTTTTAGTTATTAATTACAATTGGTTGAAATTCGAATGATTTTTGTTCATTGTGGAAATCTCATGAGCATTCAGTAGATCAAACTAAATCAAATGTGTTATAGAGGAGTTATTACATTGTAATAAACATGTTGTATATAATTCTGAATGTAATATGTATGTTTTTATTGTATTTTTGAAACAGTAGTTGATGACAATATGAACTGAATCATGTTTGAATGTGTGTTGTGTAAAGATGTGTTTGTGATCATGTGTTTAAAGTGCAGTTAGTGAAGCGCTCAGAGGTTTTTGTGCAGCTGTTCTATTAGTTTGTATCACTGTGGTGGACTTTCGGCAGCGGCACCAGACTGGATGTTGGCAGTAAGTAAATCATCAAATCATCATTTTAATGTTTTATGTGTTTTTATAATGTGGAATGTGTCAGTTTTATGTTGAATTGACACACATATGAGTTCAGTGATTTCTCTCACTTTTTTGATTTATATTTCATTATTTATTAATAATATCTGATTAGACAGATTGAATAATTTGGCTGTTTTTCCAGAAATGAAGGTGAACTTTAAAGACACTTAATTGACACTTTGTCAGCACATGTGAATTTGTTGCTGGTACAGAAGTGAGATGTTATTCAGTTTTTGGAGATGTTAAATGACTCTGTGTTTAAATGGCGAACATTATCAAGAGTTCATAAAAATGCTCCTTCAATATGAAATGTTTCTTAATGTAATATGTAACATATAAAGTTTTACTGGAGGAATTCTTTCACCAAATTAACTGTTAAAAGTTCATCATTGTACAGAATTTTCTTTTCTATTCTCTTGAGGTTAGGCAATGTCTTTTCATAGTTATTTCTGAATGTAGAAAGAGAAATTTATGAAGGAAAATATTCTTGAACTTTTGTGTAAGTCAAACTGCAAACATATAAAGATATGTGAACTTTATTCATCATTTCATCAATCTGACATCATTTTGCTCATTCAGAGTCTTTGGGGAAATAAATTGTTCTTTATATGATTGAAGAAACAAACTTGCAGTTTAATGTTGAAAGTTTTCAATGATATCTTTAAAGATCTTCAAAATCTATAATTGACTAATGTAATTGATTTCGTTTCAATCTGGAGAAAGAAATCTTTTCTTCTTTTGAAGTTGTCTATTGTGTATTTGTCAGGCATCACTGCGTCCTAAAGTGAGCGTCCTGCAGCCCTCCAGTGAAGAGATTTCCACAAAGAACACAGCAACACTGATGTGTGTGGCCAACAAGGGCTTCCCCTCAGACTGGAGCCTGAGCTGGAAGGTGGGCCGGGAGCAGCAGGTCTGAGAAGAGCAGTGCTGGGGTCCTGGAGAAGGGCGGTCTGTACAGCTGGAGCAGCAGTCTGACTCTCTCTCAGGACGAGTGGATGAAGGCGGTCACAGTGAGCTGTGAGGCCAAACAGAAAGAGCAGCTGTCAGTCACTGGAGAAGTGAGGAGAGATCAGTGTTCTGAGTAGATCCTCTGGATTCTCTTCTGCTCTTCTCACTCATGTCTCACATGGAGACTAACAGTGACTTCTATTCACACAAGTATATGTGTGCTTTTGTCTTTCACTTTTCTCTTGTCAAAATTCAATAAACTAATAAAATATGACATTATTAGAAGTTTCCTGTCTTTGTTTAAATGTTGATTTATTGATATTATTTGTGTCATTAGTTAGATCAGGACTTTATCTCACATTTTATAAATAATCTTCACTCAATGAAGCATGAAAACACCTGCAGAGACATTATGAAACAAGATCATGAAGTCAAATTAGGGAACTCAAACATATGGTGTTTCTCAGGATGAATGTTTCAATCAACTGTTCAAAACTCTGTATTAATAAGTAAGTAAGTAAAATGTATTTCTAAATCACACTCAAACACAGCAAAGCTAACCGAAGTGCTGTACAGATGAATCTACAATACATTAATAAAACAAACACGTCATTAAAAAAATGACCTTGGCTTTCTTCCAAGAATCTGTTGAAAAGTTTGGTTTGCCCCTCATGTAAATGTATATTTTGTTAAAATTTGTACACTCTTAAAAAAAAGGGTTCCTCTGGGTTCTATATAGAACCCTGGGGTTCCATACTTGGCCAATAGAACCTTTTACCAAAAAAAAAAAAATAATAATAATAACTTTATTTTGTATAGGCTTTTAAAAGTTAATTCTCTAAAGCTTTACATAAAGAGGCATGATCACACAATACAAAATATTTCACACAAGATTACAAACCTAAAAACAACAAAAAATAAAAAATTAATAAATATGAAGACAGAGTAAAACCATAAGATACATCTCATTAACAACCACTAATAGCACCTTTACCCAAATGCTTCCGTAAAATAATAAGTTTTAAGGGATGTTTTAAACCTTTTCAAAGATGGTGCAAATCTTATTTCGGAAGGCAAGGAGTTCCATAACTTTGGGGCGACTGAAGAGAGTGCCCTATCACCCATTGTTTTTAGATTCGTTACCGGAACAGCTAAAACACCGGCATCAGCAGAGCGAAGATTACGTGTTGGGATGTAGGGCATTAAAAGCTCGGCGAGATATTGAGGAGTGAGTCCATTCAATGCCTTGTACGTCAACATCAGAATCTTAAAATCAACAGGAAATTTAACAGGTAACCAATGCAGGATCTCTAAAATAGGTTTTATATGATCTCTTTGTCTTGTCCTAGTCAGAATACGTGCGGCAGAGTTTTGTACCCACTGAAGTTTGTTCAGAATAGATTTTGATGCTCCTGCTAACAAGGCATTGCAATAATCAATTCTAGAAAAACCAGAGTATTAATTAATTTTTCAGCTACAGGAAAGGACAGCATGGGCCGTAATCTGGATATATTTCTAAGATGAAAAAAAGAAACTCTAACAGTATTACATACGTGAAGATCGAATGTTAAATTAGAATCAAAAATTACTCCCAAGTTTTTTAGTTTTGATTGGAACTGGATTACAGAGCCATCCACTTCTAACGCTACAGGTTGCACTCTGCGTAACTGGTGGGGTGAACCAATAAGCATCACCTCGGTCTTGTCACTATTTAAGCATAAAAAATTAGCAGACATCCAATTTTTAATAACTGTGATACAGTTAGAAAGATGTAATACGGCCACATTTACCTCAGATTTTGAGTGAACATATATCTGGGTGTCGTCTGCATAAAAATGAAAATCAAGACCTAGAGACCTCAAGAGTTGGCCAAGAGGAAAAATATAAAGAGTGAAAAGTAAGGGACCCAAAATTGAACCCTGAGGAACACCAAATTTTACCATACCAGCCTCAGATCTGCAGCCACCCAGCACAACGAATTGTTTGCGATCTGAAAATTAAGACTTGAACCAGCTCAGAGCAGAGTCAGATACACCAAAGACAGACTCTAAGCCGAGAGTAAAGTGCTATGATCAATAGTGTCGAAAGCAGCAATGAGATCACGCAGAATCAGTATTGATAAGCAACCAGCATCGGAAGCCATCAATAAGTCATTTGTGACTTTGACTAATGCTGTCTCAGTGCTGTGCATTTTACGAAAGCCAGACTGAACAGGCTCAAAGAGGTTATTTGCAGACAAATGAGAAAGCAGTTGTGAAGCAACAATACGTTCTAAGATTTTAGCAATAAAAGGGAGACTAGAGATGGGACGAAAATTTGCTAGATTCTCAAAGTCACGGCTATTTGTTTTTGGAACAGGGGTTACAGCAGCAATTTTAAGTGCAGATAGCATGACACCAGAAAACAGTGAGTCATTTATAATACTCAATACAGCCGGACACAAAGAAGAAAAGCATGACTGAAACAACCCAGCTGGTATGGGATCAACACTTGTGGTGGCAGCCCTCATTTTTAGAACCACATTACACAGGGATTGAGAATCTAACATGGAGAATTCTGAAAAACAAACCCCAGAAAATTCCATGTTACTTAGTTGTATTAGTGGTAGTAATCTGATCTCTTATCCCCTCAATCTTATTGCCAAAAAACACAAGAAACTTATTGCATAACTGAACAGAAGGAGGGACATTGGGAATATTATTTACGTTTAAAAGATTGTTGATAGAATTAAACAATTTTCTTGGGTTATCTTGAGTACTTGCAATGATCTGGGAGAAATGAGCAGACCTTCTCGATACAATTTCAGTCCTATATTCTCCCAAACTTTCTTTCCAGGCCAGATGATACACAGTTAGACCAGTAGAGCGCCATCTGCGCTCCATTTTGCGACACTGAGTTTTCATTGCACGCAGATCATCGTTATACCACGGGGCAGATCGTTTAAAAGATACAGCATGTGACATCAGAGGAGCAAAAGGGTCCAGGCCAGATGAAAGAATTGTGTACAACCAATTTACTTTATCATCCAATGCATCAGATGGTAGAATACAACTAACAGCAGAGTCAATAAAGTCTGAGAAGTCGGTGGGTGCAATAGATCTCCACTTACGGTAGTAAATAATACGGGAAGTAGTAGTGAGTAAATCAGGTTACTCCAATATGAAAAGAATGCCTTTTCCCAAACACAAATGTACCATTTTGAATCACAAGATCCAACATGACGTGGCCTTTGTTGTGTGTAGGACAATCCACAACTTGATGTAACTCAAAGCAGTCTAATAAAGATGTAAAGTCTCTAGTTGATGAAATATCTTTTTTGTCCATGTGTATATTAAAATCACCAAGAATTAAAATTTTCAGAAATTTTAAAACCAACACAGACAGTAGTTCAGCAAAATCTGATGTAAATTCTTTGTTACCCTTGGGAGGTCTGTACATAGTCACAATGACCGTAGATGATGAAGCAGAAACACTCAAGGCGAGGCATTCAAATGAGGTAAACGAAGGGATATCCACAGAACACAGTCCTAGAGCCTGTTTAAACAGCACAATGATACCACCTCCTCTTCCAGTTGAATGCGGAAGATCGCATAATCCATATCCCTCAGGAGTCATTTCATTAAGGATTAGACCATCAGACTCTTTATGCCAGGTTTCTGTTAAGCATATGAGATCCCAGTTTTGATCCATAATTAGATCACATACAGTCAAAGCTTTGTTATTAATCGAGCGCACATTTATCAGTGCAGATTCCAGGAATCGTACCGGTGCAGCCGAGGCTGGTGCAGCCTCCTCACGCAAGACTGCCAAATTATTAAATGGCAGTCTCCATGGTGACTTCAGCGGTTTACGCAACACAGTCAGATAAAAAACATTATTTTGAGACGAACATAAGTACCCACTCCGTGATGATCGATGTAGGTAACATTTTAGGCGAAGTATTCCGTAGGTAGTGCAAAGTGCGCGTGGTTCAGTCCCCAAAGCATGATTCCCATTAAGGTTTAGCAGCTGGCGAAAAGTGTACCTTAAGGCCATTGTAGAGGAGTCCATGCAAATATCAATATCACTATTGTGTAAGTCCTGGATCACACAACTGTTGATGATTAACGGTCCGCAGACACCCAGAAACAGCAACAATAGTCCAAAGACTGTAACGCGATTCCACATCACGATGGAAAACATGGGCGACATGTACAGACTGGTTACCTATGAAGCTTGTAAGGTAATTAAAAAATATATAAATATCCAATTTAAACATTAAAGCCAAATGATTAGCCGGAGAAAGGAGCGGCCACCTGGCGCGTGCCCTTTCAACCGGCTATGGTTCTATGTAGAACCCTTGAGAGCAAAGAACCTTTTTTATTAAAATGGTTATAATTCATGTTTTATGACTGAAGTGTAAACTAAAGATTACACAATAATTATAGGCCTACACAACACATTCACAACACTTTTTGAGTCAAGACCCATGAAAATGACTGTTGTAGTCAAAAACAGGAGTCAAAAAATATGAATATCTAGTCAATGTATGATTTGAGCTTTGCCTTTAAATAAAAAATAAAATGACCAGGTGTTATCTTTATTTTGTATTCCATATTGTGATGGCTTTAATCATAGGTTTTAATCTGTCGAAGGTAACATTACAAAATTATAATCGTAAAAATGCCCTCTGGTGGCGTATATGCGTTGCATCATCCTTGAATTCCTATTGGTGGATTGGCGAAGATGAACCTCCGAGAGACAAGTTGACTGACAGTTTGGCTAATTTTTCAAACTGAGGAGTCCGCCATTTCTTCCCGTTTTTACCCTCAGGTAAGTTACGTTTTTACATTTTAAAAATAATTTTAATGAAATATTTAGTATTGTAGTTAATAGTTATATTGGTTAGACTAGCCCTTGTGTTACATACTGATACTAGAAGCAAAAAGGATAATATTTACCTCAGACACTGCTGTGTAACGTTAGCAATGACGGGCTTCGTCAGCCATCGGTTCAGAAAGCCCTGTTAAATTGTTTTTCGTCCAGTTTTAAATTATTTAAGTTACAGTCTCCCTTTATTTCCTTGTTAATGTTAATTAAATTGTCAATAACAATAAGACAGCTGTGTTATAAGGAGACGAGCTTGAGACAGAAGCGTGAATTTTAATTTCAATGAAGCGCTCGCTCGTTGTTCGTTAACGGTACATTAACGATAAGCGCCAATTCAAATATAAGAGAACCGGGTGGAAGACGGAGGTGTATGATATGTGAATGTTTGTCGCAGTTTCACACATACTCAGGCCTGTGTTAACAGGTGTAACGTTAGAAGTTCTTAAAGGTGCCCTAGAATTTGAAATTGAATTTATCTTGGCATAGTTAAATAACAAGAGTTCAGTACATGGACATGACATACAGTGAAACACAATTGTTTTCTCCTTCTTATTTAAATCTCGTTTTTGAAAAACCCCCTGAAAAATAGGCGAATCTCCACATAACACCGACTGTGACGCTAACAGTCGGGATCATTAATATGTACGCCTCCAAAAATGTGCATATGCCAGCCCATGTTCAATGTCAGGCGGAACTGCGCAGCCGAATCATCGAAACAAGCGAGGGTCATAGGGAAAATGACAGATCGTGGAAATAAATGTTATGTTCCAGGCTGTGCAGGGGATGTGAGGACTTTTCATACCCTTTCCACAGAAAAGAAATGTCAACAGGCGTGGTTGATGTTTATCTATAATCGGATACCGCAACAGTTTAATTCGAAGTTGTTAGTTTGCTCTGCCCATTTCACAGACTTATTTTCTAACCTGGCACAATATCATGCAGGCTTCTCTCAGCGTCTCATACTGAAGAAGGGGCAATTCCAACTATATTCCTGCAAGTTCAAGTTCAAGTTCAAGTCTTTATTTGCCAAAAGGATGCAAATCGCCTGGAATTCATTTTAGTGATTTGGCTCACTCAGGACAGTACAAGAGAGTACTGGACCAAAATTACAACACATCATCAGACATGACATATACAATAAAAACAAAACAAAATCAAAAAACAAATTCTTGGGTTGCTACCAATGGATAAGTATAATAAATGATCAAATAAATAAATAAATAAAATAAAATGCTAATGCATTTAGTGATACTGAAGAGAAGGACATAATTGTGTAAGCAGAGCAGATAACGATTGTTGGTGTAAATTGAGGGACCTCACAACTTGTGGATAAGTGCTATTTGAAAAACGGGTGGTTCGGGATCTGATGCTTCTTAGCCTTCTACCTGATGGTAGAGGAATTAAAAGGGAATTAGCGGGGTGCAAATAATCTTTCAGTATTTTCAGTCCAGTTTTAAGTAGGCGGATGTTGTAGATGTCACAGATCTTAGGGAGGTCCAACCCAATTATCCTTGACGCTGTCCTAACCACCCTATTCAGCGCATATTTATCCTCTGCTGAGCAATTACCCCACCATACAGTGATGGAGTGTATTTGCAAGTTATTACCTGTTAATAGTAATAAAAGAGAGAAGGTAGAACGCATAACATTCCTTATCCAAAAGCAAGCTTGGAGTGTAAGATAATAGAAAAAAATAATATATATATATATATATATATTTTCAAGAACACATTTCCATTTAAATAAATGTATGTTTCTATCCACTGGTGAATGAGGTAATAATGATACTCTTAACCTGCTCACTGACAAAACTCCTTGCATTTATAATATTACAAACCACCACCATCTTTTATGTTTCCAGGGAAATAATTTGGCACATAGGAAGTGATACATTTTACATCATCAACCGTGACCATTTATTCCCAAGGGGAAAAAAGTGTAATTATGTCTTCAGACAGATTTTTGATAAACTTAGCAATGTGCTAATGTATTATAACCAATACATCAAAACTAAAACAAGAATTGTTTTCACTCACAGCATGGATCAATAGCTTCTCAAAAAGCCATCTGTTCTCAGTCAGAGAAGGAAGTTTTAAACGGCTTAACGTTACTAAACTTTAATAAGCATAATATTAAGGGTTTGGTTACGGTTACATTATTGGCCATCAATTTTAACAATTTTATCGAACGCCACTTCATTAAAAGTTCCGCGTAGATATTGTCCAAAAAATTCTGTTAATGTGCAACGTGTCAGGTATTACCTGTTACTGAATCTCACAAAAGGCAAATAAAACAGTT
>NW_026265563.1:0-8488 GCF_025860055.1 Xyrauchen texanus | reverse complement strand
GCTCGAAGGACCACTTTGTATTAGATGCTGTGCGTGTAGATGCACTGGTGTGTTAACTAATTATCTTCAACCTTGGTCAGAAGGTTTATATCAGGAAACAAATAAGAACAGTTCCACGACAGCCTCTGTTCCAAAGCATTGATTTATTTTAATAAATTCCAAAGGTAATTTGTTTCTCTTTATCTGTTTGTATGTAATTGAATGTGGTCTCTGAAATGATATAAAGGATAACAATGAACAATATATATATAAACTAAACAAATATTGTACTGCTTGAATGTACATTACAATGAATAAGTCTAAATAATGAGTTTGAAAACTTAAATAGTAGTAGAACACATAACTAATTATAGCACAAGGAATATACATGTATATAACTTAGAAGCATATTAAAGTGAACTTACATAGTCAAAAACGCACATACATCCAACTACATGATCTGTCTCATTGCAACAACAGAACACTCTAGATAAGACTAAACTTGTCCGGGCATGTCCGTAGCCCTGCCCACCTATGATGTCATGAACTCAACATATGGTTTTGTACAATATCTTAATTTGTGTTCTGGAGATGGAGATTTTGGAATAACACAGGGACGAGTATTGACAGAATTGTATTTGTGGGTGAACTGACCCTTAATAAATGGTTGTGTAACGGGGGTGTGTGATCAGGTTATGTGAAGGACGACTCATAAGATTACTTCTTTTCTTTTCACAATTTATTGGCTCCTGTAGAACACAATGCATGTATGAGCCATATTCATTTTGTATTATTTTATGTAATTTTGTCCTGTGTCACTAGGGGGCTGTATGTGCTTTGTGGTTCAGCTGATCTCGGGTCAGCCCGGGTAGGCCATTTAACTAAGAGGAAACACAGACACAGGTGTTGCTAATTGGGAAGCAAACAGTTTTCGACTGTGCCTAGTAGTGTCTTGCCTTTGTGGTGATAACGGTTTGTTGTTTTTGTTACATGTATTATGAGTTAAGATATTGCCGCTGTATAATATATGGAGGAAAATAAACTTGCTAGATAATAGTAACGAAACGGAATTCTCCGTTTGATATGTGTGAGGCTGCACGGGCGCACGTCTAAACTTAATCCGCTGTATTAGTAACCAGTACTAGACTTCGTTTAGGACTTAGTCAGTACATTTAGGTCGAAAACTGCTTCAATTTGGATAAGCCATCATCGTGAGGACGTGGACCTGTTGTATTGTGGATTTAACGGTGTTCGTTTGGAAACCACGGATGTGAGGTGGGCAAATGTTTGGAGTTGCCGATTGCTGAAAGGAGCTGCAACGGAGCGAGCTAAAGGGACACCGGATTACCACTATCATCACATCGGGACATCATTCATCAAGCCGGCCAACGCTCCATTGGGGTATGTGGTGATCAGCGCTGATATTATGAATGGCCATGGTCATTTGTGTGCACACATTAGCGTAAAACCAATGCATTGGTAGTAACTCGCAACTGTCTAAAATAACTTTGCGTGTCTAGACGAGTTGTTGCGCAACACAAAACTATTTTGCTGGCTTATTGATTAATAAACCAATTCGCTTTGTGTGGTCATTATGGCCGAAAAGGACAAAGGCCAGCTTGGCTTTGAGACTGAACTTTGTGTGGGTGTAGGGGTAAAATCTGTAACTGAAAAACGTGTGGTTAAATTAACACCCAAAGCTTTGTTGGAAAAAATAAGCACTTTAGAAAAGGAGAGAAAGTCTAAATTTAGTAAACTGTCAAATGCAAAAGAATCTATTAATAAACTGATGGGTGATAAAGAGCATGTAAGTAAGGTTGAAAATGAATTTAACATGTTCAATAAGTTGAGTGACGAAATACAGCATGTACATGCATCTTTATTGGGTTTATTGCCTGCTGATGAAGCAAAGAAACATGAAATATGGTATCAAGCTAAAATGTTGAGTTTCAATGAGTTTTTTGTGGGTACAAATCAATGGTTGTATGACACTAAAGCTTGTTCAGTTACTAAAATGGATGATGATCATGATGATTTGCCGGTTCAAATTGAAACTCACCATGTTGATGTCAATGCTGAAAATGGAAACGAGATTGATGCCAGCAATGGAAGAAGAACTGATGGTGGAAAGGATGAGGAAGAGGAGGATCAGATTCAACCTCAAGACAGCATTTCAAATGTGCAGTCAAGGCACCGTGGCTCAAGTAGCAGATCCTCCAGTTGCAGATCCTCCACTTTTTCAGCCAGACGCAGGGCGAAGGCGGAACAGGCCGCACTCTTGGCTCGAGCTGCTGCCTTAAATGATAAGCATGCATTGGAGGAGCAGGAGCTCATCTTGAGGAGAAAGAAGGAGCAGCTTGAGCTGGACACTGAGATAGCTGCCACTTCTGCTAAGTTAGCAGTGCTACAGGTCGGTAGTAGCGTCCATTCAAGGCAATCTGATGGAATGGCTTCCTATATCAGAAAAGGGGCTAGATTTAAGCTCCCGTCTACCTCTCTCAATCCACAGGCCTCAGCATTTGTTCCTCTACCCTCACAGCGACATGCATCTCTACCACTACAAAGCAATGCTTCACCATTAGCCAAGCCATCTGTCTTGCCAAAGCCAACTGTCATTCAAAGCTTTCAACCCCTGCAAGGCCAACATCAGACAACAGGTCTCTACAATTTGCTGCAACAACAGAATGACATAACAGCTCTTCTTGTTAAAATGCAAACTTTACAACTGCTACCGTGCCGAGAAATTCCAATTTATGATGGAGATCCTCTAAAGTTCAACACATTTATGAAGGCGTTTGAACACTGCGTGGAGGCAAAGACCAGCTGTAAAGGAGACTGTTTGTACTATCTTGAGCAATTTACTAGGGGGCAGCCAAGGGATATTGTGCGCAGCTGTTTTTATATGACTGCAGATAAAGGATTCGCTGTTGCCAAAAAATTGCTCAAGGAGCACTTTGGAAATGAGTTTAAGATAACAGAAGCCTATATGGAGAAGGTCACAGGGTGGCCAAGTATCAAAGCTGAGGACCCCAAAGCACTTAAAGCTTATGGACTCTTCCTCCGTGAGTGTTCCAACGCTATGGATGATCTTCAGTACTTGGAGGAACTTAACATGCCAGCAAACATAAAGATTCTGAGTCAGAAGCTTCCGTATAAACTCAGAGACCAGTGGAGAACAAGGGCATGTGAGATATTGGAGAATACTGGTCGAAGAGCGCGATTCTCAGACATTGTAGAATACATCGAGCGCCAGGTCAGGATCACTTCAGATCCAATCTTTGGTGACATACAGGACACATTACCTGTTATCAAGGGAGCTACAAAAGCAAGCAAGTCGCAAGTAAAACCTCAGTTGGGAAGAAACAGATTTGCAACACAGGTGGTCATTGAGGATGGATACAGCAAACTAGATAGTAACAAGAAAGAAAAGGTTCAAAACAAAGTGACATCCTTCACCAAGACTGATCCTATTTCCTGCCTGTATTGTGCTGCTGGTAATCATGTTTTGGAACAATGTTTTAAGCTGGGAAAAAGGACACACAGGGAGAAACTGGACTATCTAAAAGAGAAAGGTCTGTGTTTCAGTTGCTTGTGCACAGGACACTTGAGTAAGAATTGCGACAAGCGCATTATTTGCAACAAGTGCAACCGAACGCATCCCAGTGTTTTGCATATAGGAGAGAAGGAAAGGGTTACTCAAAAGGATCAGAAGCATGGCGAGCAGAAAATGACTGAGCAGTCAAATACTTCCGACAGCTGTACTACATCCTCCGCTTGTTGTCTTACAGGGGCTGGGCACTGCAATGGAACTCTTCCCATTTTGCCTGTTAAGGTGAAGTGCTTAAAGGGAAACAAGGTTATTGAAACCTATGCTTTTCTGGACCCAGGGAGTACAGGGACTTTCTGCACCAGGAAGCTCATTGAAAAGTTGAACATAGAAGGACGCAAATGCAAGATTCATATCCGCACCTTGGGCCATAATACCGTAGTGGAAAGCTCCATTGTTGACGGACTGGAAATTTCAGGAGTTTCTGGTAAATGCTTCCATCCTCTTTCCAAAGTGTGTACCCAGAATGGGATGCCTGTTTCTACAGCCAACATAATCAGCGAAAGGGAGCTGAAAAAATGGCCTTATTTAGAGGATATAAAGATTCCCCATATAAATGCTGATGTTGACCTATTAATTGGCACAAACGCCTCCAAGTTGATGGAGCCTTGGGAGGTGATCAACAGTCGTGAAGGTGAAGGACCCTACGCGGTTAGAACCCTACTGGGATGGGTAATAAATGGTCCGTTACGGGGAAGTAGCGACTGTGGAAGTGATCACCCTTTAGTTTATGCCAACAGAATTGCCATTGACAGAATTGAAGAACTGTTAACCAGCCAGTTCAACTACGACTTTAATGAGCAAGCTTCTGCAGAACAGGAAGAAATGTCAAGGGAAGAAAAGAAGTTTGTGGAGATAATGGAAAGCTCTGCTCAGCTTAAAAACGGACATTACATGTTTCAAATGCCTTTCAAAGGGAAAGATGTTTTGATGCCGAACAACCTCAGTGTTGCCATGCAACGTGTTTGTGGTCTAAAAAGGAGACTTCAGAGAGACGCAAGCTTTCATGAAGAGTACAACAACTTCCTTGCTGATGTTATTAGCAATGGCTATGCCGAAGAAGTGCCACAGCATCAGTTGGAAACGCCAATAGGGAAGGTGTGGTATATCCGCTACCACGGCGTGTACCATCCACGGAAAAGAAAGCTACGAGTGGTGTTTGACTGTGGAGCAGAGTACAAAGGGATCTCGCTCAACAGTCAGCTCTTGCAAGGACCGAACCTCACCAGCTCGTTAGTTGGAGTTCTTATGAGGTTCAGACAGGAACAGGTGGTCGTAATGGCGGACATAAAGGCTATGTTCCACCAGGTTAAGGTGACAGAAAAACACGGGACTACTTAAGATTCTTATGGTGGCCTCAAGGTAACCTGGAGCAAGGTCTTGTAGAGCATCGCATGACTGTCCATTTATTTGGAGCGGTTTCATCACCCAGTGTCGCCTGCCTTGCTCTTAGAAAAACTCGCGGAAGACAATCAGGCTAACTTTCCAACAGAAGTGATTGAAACGGTCAACCGAAACTTCTATATGGATGACCTATTGAAGAGTCTGCCCTCTGAAGAGGATGCAGTCACCATGGTTAAGAACCTTATAACCATTTGCGGCAGAGGAGGGTTTACCCTCACTCAATGGATTAGTAATAGTCGAGAAGTGCTTCAAAGCCTCCCAGAGGATCTCAAGTCCAAGAACCTGCATGAGCTTGATCTGGACAGGGATAAGCTGCCGTTGGACAGAGCTTTGGGTTTGCAGTGGTGTATCGAAACGGATACTTTCAAATTCAAGCTGAAAGTCAAGGAGAAGCCGGCAACCAAGCGAGGCATGCTATCCATCATCAGTTCCGTCTCACGATCCATTGGGGTTCCTGGCACCTCTAGTACTTCCGGCCAAACTGCTGTTGCAGGGGTTATGCAGGACGAAGTGTGATTGGGACGATCCAATACCTCCAGCTTTCCAGCAGAAGTGGAACAAATGGCTGTCAGATCTTGAGAAGGTGGCATATTTCAAGATCCACAGATGTGTGAAGCCTGCAGGATTTGGTAGGACTGTTAGCGTCAATTGCATCACTTCGCCGATGCAAGCGAGAACGGCTATGGTACGGTTACTTACCTGAGGATGCAGAACATGGATGAGAAGGTTCATGTTACTTTCTTATTTGGCAAAGCCCGAGTTGCCCCCTGAAGACTGTCACCATTCCCCGTTTAGAGCTCACCGCTGCCGTTGTTGCAGTACGCAGTGGACAAGATGCTTCAATCGGAGCTCCAGTTCCCATTAGAGAAGACTTGCTTTTGGACTGACAGCACATCAGTTCTTAAGTACATAAAGAATGAGGACCGAAGATTTCAGACCTTTGTAGCAAACAGGGTAACCACCATCAGGGTCAACTCGGAAATTGATCAGTGGAGATATGTTCCCACATCCCTGAACTCTGCTGACGATGCTTCACGTGGATTGAAGGCAGAAGATCTTGTGAAACAAAGATGGATAGAAGGCCCAAAATTCCTACGGGAACCTGAAGAAATGTGGCCAAGATTTCCTGTGGATACAAGTGTCACTGCCGACGACCCAGAAGTAAAGAGATGTCTGACTGTCAATGCGATACTAGTTGACACCAACGCCACATCGCAACTGATGACTTATTTCTCTGATTGGCAAAGATTGAAAGTTGCAGTTGCGTGGCTCATTAAGCTAAAAGGAACTCTGCTCAAACTGAAAGACAAAAGAAAAGAGTTGGAGTATGCAAACACCAGTGTTATTGGAACCGTAAGGTTGGATGTGCAAAAGGAGATGCAAGCTTTCTCAAAATCGCTTGGGAATCAGAAGGTGATGCTGGAAGATCTCTTGGAGGCTGAGACCTCCATAATCGCTTTTGCCAGCAAGAAAGATTCCCCACTGAATTTGCTGCACTAACCTCTGGCAAGCCACAAGTGCCGGAAGTAGCAGCCTCCTGAAATTGGATCCGGTTCTAAAAGGAGGACTTCTACGAGTTGGGGGACGACTGAGAAAGGCAGCAATCCCTGAGGACATTAAACACCCCCTCATCTTGTCAAAGGACCAACATATCTCCGATCTTATCCTCCGTCATGTCCATTTACAGCTTGGACATGGAGGTAGAAGTCATGTTCTTTCCGCTACAAGGAGAAAATACTGGATCACAAATGGACCTACTGCAGTGAGGAAGATCATATCAAGATGCCTCATTTGCAAGCTCCATGGTGGAAAACCTGGTGAGCAAAAAATGGCAGACCTGCCAGAAGAGAGAGTGGTTCCTGATCTACCGCCGTTCACAAACGTTGGCGTAGATTATTTTGGGCCAGTTGATGTAAAAAGAGGGCGTAGCATCGTGAAAAGATATGGAGTAGTATTCACTTGTATGACAAGTAGAGCCGTGCACCTGGAGGTGGCCTATTCTCTTGACACAGACTCATGCATCAACGCTGCGAAGGTTCATCTGTCGAAGAGGACAAGTCTCGCGACTTGAGATCTGACAATGGCACCAACTTTGTGGGTGCAGAAAGGGAGTTGCGAGAAACCTTAGCCTCTTTGAATCATGACTGCATTGAAAGATCCTTGTCCAAAAAGGGAATCAAGTGGAGCTTTAACCCTCCAACTGGGTCGCATCACGGTGGCGCATGGGAGCGCATGATACGGATGATCAGAAAGATCTTGTGCTCTGTGCTCCGTCAGCAAACCTTGGATGATGAAGGGTTCCATACTGTGCTCTGTGAGGCTGAAGCTATGCTTAACGATCGCCCCATCACAAGACTGTCAGAGGATCCCAACGATCTTGAGGCGTTGACGCCAAACCATCTGCTGCTACTCAAAGGAAAACCAGTTCTCCCACCAGGACTGTTCAACAAAAAGGATGTTTACGCAAGGAGAAGGTGGAAAAAAACACAGTACATTTCAGATCTCTTTTGGAAGAGGTGGATCCGCGAGTACTTACCGCTTTTACAGGAGCGTCAAAAGTGGAACCAGGAGAAGAGGAGTTTTGTTCCTGGAGACCTGGTCATGATTGCGGACTCCACAGCACCACGTGGGTCATGGATGTTAGGAAGAGTCCTGGAAACCTTCCCTGATAAGAGAGGTCTGGTACGTGTGGTTCGTTTGAAGACCAAGACAAACATCATTGAACGACCCATCACTAAAATATGCTTGCTTAATGAAGCTAAAGAGTAATTGGTTCCCATTTCATATCTATATTTTCGGTATTTGTGGCTCTTTTGAATTTGGTGTAATTGCTCTGGCAGACACAATTAGGGGCTGGAGTGTATGAGCCATATTCATTTTGTATTATTTTATGTAATTTTGTCCTGTGTCACTAGGGGGCTGTATGTGCTTTGTGGTTCAGCTGATCTCGGGTCAGCCCGGGTAGGCCATTTAACTAAGAGGAAACACAGACACAGGTGTTGCTAATTGGGAAGCAAACAGTTTTCGATTGTGCCTAGTAGTGTCTTGCCTTTGTGGTGATAACGGTTTGTTGTTTTTGTTACATGTATTATGAGTTAAGATATTGCCGCTGTATAATATATGGAGGAAAATAAACTTGCTAGATAATAGTAACGAAACTGAATTCTCCGTTTGATATGTGTGAGGCTGCACGGGCGCACGTCTAAACTTAATCCGCTGTATTAGTAACCAGTACTAGACTTCGTTTAGGACTTAGTCAGTACAATGCACATTAATTGCCTTCTGGCTTCCTCTTACTGCACCTCTGCTTCCTAAACATACAAAAATACAGCGCTTACACAAAAGAGGCGCTGAAATCTCCGATGAGCTACATTGTTCACATGACACGGCCCGCCTGCCTTGGGTAAAATGGCGGCTAAAAAGTGAATACGAAAACACTGCTAAAACATATTTGCGCAGTCAAACTAACACAAGACTGTTACGTAGCATTATTGTATT
>NW_026265562.1:0-8511 GCF_025860055.1 Xyrauchen texanus | reverse complement strand
TACAGATGGCTGAATCTGACGACATACTGAAGCTGCTAATTCTTCAAGAAGAAGTGCGTAGTGAGAGATGACTGAAAGTGAAACGAGCTTTCATCCGATTGGTACTTCCGCTCTCGTTGGTATTTTTAATTCTGATCACTTTATCATTTTTGATGTGGATTCAAATTTCAATTTGGACAGGGAGATTCCATGAGTTTTCAACTCATTGGGATTGCGAGGAGATCGATAACCGTCCATCATCGGTACAATACCCATGTCTAAATTCAACTGAGGGTCTAAATTGAATTCCGACCATGTACCAAAATGTAAATGATCATTGTTATCGTCTGGACGGAAATGAGACAGTGACCTATTGGCTTGGTCACTCCCCAAATAATCCCGATACTACCCTCATTATGCAAAAAGGTCGGTGGATGAGGAGTGGAGGCGTTGACCTGTTTGAAGGAGATTTCAGTTCAATGAGCTGGATCCCTGACCACATAGCTCGTGAAAACATGAGTGCATGCTCTATACGAATGGATATGGATAATCGATATTTGTTAAAATCTAGAAAAGGTGAGAGTAGAGCAGAACGAAGGAGGCGTCAGGTAGCAGATGTGAATGAATCCAACATGATTTTAGGTGGAAAAGCAGTGAAACTTCCGTTATACCCAAGTGCTCCTGATCCTCGCCACATCATGTCATACTATCTTCCCAAAGCTAAGAATGAACTTGGTTACAACAAAGTCGTTAAAGATGTAGCCCAAAGCTATATATACAGCAATATTGTGATTAGAGAAGAACTGGGGTCTGATGAGTATCAAACAGCAATAAATGATAAGGATTTTATGAGATGGGGAGTGTTAGTCCCAACTAAATGCCACATGGGACACTAATAGGGCTTACGGTGCAGTCTGTGATAGGTTAGGACAGATAGATAAAACTGACAAGGACAAGTTCGATCTGAATGGCAGTAAAAATGGTTTGCCTGCTATTAATGCTTTGTCCCTCTCTTGGCCCAGGTACACTAGATTCGATGACCCTTGGAAGGAGACTGCACATGTTGAGGGTTGTTTAGGTAAAGAAATTCAACAGTGGTTTGTTAAGATGTTTCCTCCTGGAGATGTTGATAAATGTAGAGAAATTTCTGAGAAGCTCACCGGTGTGAAGATGATGGAGATACCCTGGGAGGTGTGTAATGCTTCTTTTGTTAAGTCAGGTTACACTTGGGCTAGTTTTTCTGATGTGTTGCACCAGTATGAGTTTGCTAGGAACCTTGCTAACAGAACTGTTTTCAACATGGATCACTTGCATGATTACCTTGAAGATAAATGTTGTAATCCTACATCGATGGCTTATAATGTGACAGCATGGATGCATTTGCAAGTGTTTAAACTGAATACTGAAATGATGTACACTCGAGCAAAGACTAGTCTGGTACCTTTAAAGTATGAGGAGCTGTTGTGGGACAATTATAAATCATTTCAGGTGAGGATGTGGCCTCAGTTGTCCGATGTAGCTATTGGAGATGAGTGGTTTGACAGTGCAAAACAATTTAGACAATTTCTGAGTCCAATTCCTTCAGTACAGGAAATCAGAGATCTAGAGTCTAAGACTCCATCAGAGGACTGTGCTAAACACAGGTTGACACACCCCATGGGTCCTGCATGACGTCCAGTTGATAAGAGTAAGAAAGCTAGCGAAGCAGAGCTGTCTCTTTGTGTTGCAGAGTTGAAGCAGAAGACTGAATATTTTCCTCGGTTGAAGGCGCAAACAGCTCGGCAGAAATTTATCACTGCATTTCTGGAACAGATAAAAACTAATGATCCATTTGCAGGTTATGAGTATTTGAATTCTGTATGGCTTAAATCTAAGGGCACTCCATGGTATACTGATTCGAACCTCCGTCTGCTATAGCAGTAGCATTGGTTTTGGCTTTTTCAGTAGGAGCAATATTTACTGACATGACGGAAACAGTGGAGGAATATGTGGAGGAAGCTTGGGAGGAGTTTGTGGCTGCGTCAGAGGATTTGGTCATGGGAGCTGTTAAATATGTGTTATATGCTTTTGGAGCTCTTTTGGGAGTGGGTGTCCTCTGTCTGTGTGTGTGGATGTGTGTTCGTTTCTGTTTTTCTTATGTGTGCAGGTCTGCTTGCAGTAACTTGAACCCTTCCGAGGAGGAGAACCGACTGAGAAAACTGACGACACGCTTGGAAGAGAAACTTAAGAAGGATAACATCCATGCCCTGTTGTGAGTGGAAGGTGGGAGAGCCTTCGCGTGGGGACTGGGAATTTTTAGTATCCAGCATGTCCACGAATGAGGCTGAAGAGACAAGTGTGACCCGTCAGGGAAGCATGCGTTACCACTCCACATTCGTAGTGACCTCACTTGGTAGACCAGACGTGGCGGTATTGGACCCCACATTGGTCTAAAACGGGGACTGAAGGGTGAGGGTCAAAATCCCTTGGCTCTTCAGATATATCAATACATATATATATATATATATATATATATATATATATATATATATATATATATATATATATCCTTTTATATCAATATCTATCTGTATTCTGTTGCTTAACTTCTTTAATAAAGTGATGAATTAACTATATGCATGATTACATAATCAATTCTATTTTCTTATGCATAATTGAAATATACTTTGAATCATATGTGTGTTGAATGTTAATTAGTCTCTTTTAGGAACATTCCAGAGTCTCTCTGTCCTGCACCTCGGCTGAAGGTCTTTTGGGGGATAAGCTTATTTGTGATGCTCTCCAGCCTCTCAGGGGAGGGGGTCAGGGGGAATGTGTTAAACATGTGTTCCAGATGTATTCTGTGTTTGATTGTTACCTTTCCATGACTAATTATATGGTTTAAAGTCCTATGTAATAACACCTGAATAGTAGAAGTGTGATTTTCTCTTATTATTTCTTAGGGAAGAAATGTATGTTATTTCAACCCTCTCCTCTGCCCGAGGAGTGAATATTTTATCTCTCTGTTTTGGTTCAAATGGCCTGATAATGTGTGCTCTGGCTCTCTTGTGCCCAGAGAAGAACTGTCGTTCGTCAGTGTTATGTCTGTGCGTTTGACCTTCTACCCAGTTTTTGAACCCAGGGATGCACACCAGGCCGACTTGAAGACGCCCCGCGACCATCTGCGAGGTCACTTCAGATGTAAATCTCGGGCTCGGACGACAAGTGCACTGATTAATGTTGATAGGCCGCATAGCTGTCTAAATGTTGTGACTGTATGTTCTTTTAGCCAATCAGGAGTAAAATAATGGAATGTACGTCCTTGCAAATGGTATAATTGATGTAAGATTTTGTGTAAGGTACGAGTTGGCTTTCGATCTCCTCGTGAGACTTTGCCGCTGGCTCTACCAATTTCACTGCAGACTATACTTCAGTAAATTTTTGACTCTTTTAATTGAACTTCTTGACTCCTGGTTTTCTTTCTCCATATCTGGTCCGGGTCATAACTGTTATACCCCTAACACCATAGTGTAGTGGTTATCACGATCGCCTAACACGCGAAAGGTACCCAGTTCGAAGTTGTGTGTAAACACTTCATGGTTTTCCTGCATTACTGTGATTTTTGGATGGAGTGTCTTGTCTAAACATTTATTCCATAAATGAGTTGCAGGAATCTTTGTTAATTTCCTTCAGAGGCAAGTTTCCATAGTGTAGTGATTATCACATTAGCCTCACACTCGAAAGGTACCCAGTTTGAAGTTAGGTTGAAACACTTGATATTTTTACTGCAGTACTGTGATTTTTGGATGGAGTGTCTAGTCTAAACATATATTCCATAAATGAGTTGCAGGAATTTTTGTTAAATTCCTTCAGAGGCAATTTTCTATAGTGTAGTGATTATCATGTCAGCCTCACACTTGAAAGGTCCCCAGTTCGAAACTGGGTGGAAACAATTGATGGTTTTCCTGCATTACTGTGATTTTTGGATGGAGTGTCTTGTCGAAACATATATTCAATAAATGAGTAGCAGGAATTGTTGTTAATTTCCTTCTGAGGCAAGTTTCCATAATGTAGTGGTTATCACGTTCGCCGAACACGCGAAAGGTTCCCAGTTCGAAAATGGCTGTAAACACTTGATGGTTTTCCTGCATTACTGTGATTTTTGTATGGAGTGTCTTGTCTAAACATTTATTCCATAAATGAGTTGCAGGAATCTTTGTTAATTTCCTTCAGAGGCAAGTTTCCATAGTGTAGTGATTATCACATTAGCCTCACACTTGAAAGGTAACCAGTTTGAAGTTAGGTGGAAACACTTGATATTTTTACTGCAGTACTGTGATTTTTGGATGGAGTGTCTAGTCTAAACATATATTCAATAAATGAGTAGCAGGAATTGTTGGTAATTTCCTTCACAGGCAGGTTTCTATAGTGTAGTGGTTATCACATTTGTCTCATTCGTGAAAGGTCCCCAGTTCAAAACTAGGTGGAAACACTTGTTATTTTTACTTCAGTACTGTTATTTTTGGATGTAGTGTTTTGTCGAAACATATATTCAATAAATGAGTAGCAGGAACTGTTTGTAATTTAATTCATAGGCTAGTTTCCATAATGTAGTGGTTATCACGTTCGCCTCACACGCGAAAGGTACCCAGTTTGAAGTTAGGTGGAAACACTTGATATTTTTACTGCAGTACTGTGATTTTTGGATGGAGTGTCTAGTCTAAACATATATTCCATAAATGAGTTGCAGGAAGTTTTGTTAATTTCCTTTAGAGGCAAGTTTCTATAGTGTAGTGATTATCACATTAGCCCCACACTCGAAAGGTCCCCAGTTCGAAAATGGGTGGAAACACTTGTTATTTTTACTGCAGTACTGTTATTTTTGGATGTAGTGTCTTGTCGAAACATATATTCAATAAATGAGTAGCAGGAATTGTTGGTAATTTCCTTCATAGGCTAGTTTCCATAATGTAGTGGTTATCACGTTCGCCGAACAAGCGAAAGGTCCCCAGTTCGAAAATGGGTGTAAACACTTGATGGTTTTCCTGCATTACTGTGATTTTTGGATGGAGTGTCTTGTCTAAACATTTATTCCATAAATGAGTTGCAGGAATCTTTGTTAATTTCCTTCAGAGGCAAGTTTCCATAGTGTAGTGATTATCACATTAGCCTCACACTCGAAAGGTACCCAGTTTGAAGTTCGGTTGAAACACTTGATATTTTTACTGCAGTACTGTGATTTTTGGATGGAGTGTCCAGTCTAAACATATATTCCATAAATGAGTTGCAGGAATTTTTGTTAAATTACTTCAGAGGCAATTTTCTATAGTGTAGTGATTATCACGTTAGCCTCACACTTGAAAGGTCCCCAGTTCGAAACTGGGTGGAAACACTTGATGGTTTTCCTGCATTACTGTGATTTTTGGATGGAGTGTCTTGTCGAAACATATATTCAATAAATGAGTAGCAGGAATTGTTGTTAATTTCCTTCTGAGGCAAGTTTCCATAATGTAGTGGTTATCACGTTCGCCGAACACGCGAAAGGTTCCCAGTTCGAAAATGGGTGTAAACACTTGATCTTTTTACTGCAGTACTGTGATTTTGGATGGAGTGTCTAGTCTAAACATATATTCAATAAATGAGTAGCAGGAATTTTTGGTAATTTCCTTCATAGGCTAGTTTCCATAATGTAGTGGTTATCACATTCGCCTCACACACGAAAGGTACCCAGTTTGAAGTTAGGTGGAAACACTTGATATTTTTACTGCAGTACTGTTATTTTTGGATGTAGTGTCTTGTCGAAACATATATTCAATAAATGAGTAGCAGGAATTGTTGGTAATGTCCTTCATAGGCTATTTTCCATAATGTAGTAGTTATCACGTTCGCCGAACATGCGAAAGGTCCCCAGTTCGAAACTGGGTGGAAACACTTGTGATTTTTACTGCAGTAATGTTATGTTTGGATGTAGTGTCTTGTCGAAACATATATTCAATAAATGAGTAGCAGGAATTGTTGTTAATTTCCTTCTGAGGCAAGTTTCCATAATGTAGTGGTTATCACGTTCGCCGAACACGCGAAAGGTCCCCAGTTCAAAAATGGCTGTAAACACTTGATGGTTTTCCTGCATTACTGTGATTTTTGTATGGAGTGTCTTGTCTAAACATTTATTCCATAAATGAGTTGCAGGAATCTTTGTTAATTTCCTTCAGAGGCAAGTTTCCATAGTGTAGTGATTATCACATTAGCCTCACACTCGAAAGGTACCCAGTTTGAAGTTAGGTGGAAACACTTGATATTTTTACTGCAGTACTGTGATTTTTGGATGGAGTGTCTAGTCTAAACATATATTCAATAAATGAGTAGCAGGAATTGTTGGTAATTTCCTTCACAGGCAGGTTTCTATAGTGTAGTGGTTATCACATTTGTCTCATTCGTGAAAGGTCCCCAGTTCAAAACTAGGTGGAAACACTTGTTATTTTTACTTCAGTACTGTTATTTTTGGATGTAGTGTTTTGTCGAAACATATATTCAATAAATGAGTAGCAGGAACTGTTTGTAATTTAATTCATAGGCTAGTTTCCATAATGTAGTGGTTATCACGTTAGCCTCACTACTTGAAAGGTACCCAGTTTGAAGTTAGGTGGAAACACTTGATATTTTTACTGCAGTACTGTGATTTTTGGATGGAGTGTCTAGTCTAAACATATATTCCATAAATGAGTTGCAGGAAGTTTTGTTAATTTCCTTTAGAGGCAAGTTTCTATAGTGTAGTGATTATCACATTAGCCTCACACTCGAAAGGTCCCCAGTTCGAAAATGGGTGGAAACACTTGTTATTTTTACTGCAGTACTGTTATTTTTGGATGTAGTGTCTTGTCGAAACATATATTCAATAAATGAGTAGCAGGAATTGTTGGTAATTTCCTTCATAGGCTAGTTTCCATAATGTAGTGGTTATCACGTTCGCCGAACAAGCGAAAGGTCCCCAGTTCGAAAATGGCTGTAAACACTTGATGGTTTTCCTGCATTACTGTGATTTTTGGATGGAGTGTCTTGTCTAAACATTTTTTCCATAAATGAGTTGCAGGAATCTTTGTTAATTTCCTTCTGAGGCAAGTTTCCATAATGTAGTGGTTATCACGTTCGCCGAACACGCGAAAGGTCCCCAGTTCGAAAATGGCTGTAAACACTTGATGGTTTTCCTGCATTACTGTGATTTTTGGATGGAGTGTCTTGTCTAAACATTTATTCCATAAATGAGTTGCAGGAATCTTTGTTAATTTCCTTCAGAGGCAAGTTTCCATAATGTAGTGATTATCACATTAGCCTCACACTCGAAAGGTACCCAGTTTGAAGTTAGGTGGAAACACTTGATATTTTTACTGCAGTACTGTGATTTTTGGATGGAGTGTCTAGTCTAAACATATATTCAATAAATGAGTAGCAGGAATTGTTGGTAATTTCCTTCAGAGGCAGGTTTCTATAGTGTAGTGGTTATCACATTTGCCTCATTTGAGAAAGGTCCCCAGTTCGAAACTAGGTGGAAACACTTGGTCTTTTTACTTCAGTACTGTTATTTTTGGATGTAGTGTTTTGTCGAAACATATATTCCATAAATGAGTTGCAGGAATTTTTGTTAATTTCCTTCCGAGGCAAGTTTCTATAGTGTAGTGATTATCACATTAGCCTCACACTCGAAAGGTCCCCAGTTCGAAAATGGGTGGAAACACTTGTTATTTTTACTGCAGTACTGTTATTTTTGGATGTAGTGTCTTGTCGAAACATATATTCAATAAATGAGTAGCAGGAATTGTTGGTAATTTCCTTCATAGGCTAGTTTCCATAATGTAGTGGTTATCACGTTCGCCGAACAAGCGAAAGGTCCCCAGTTCGAAAATGGGTGTAAACACTTGATGGTTTTCCTGCATTACTGTGATTTTTGGATGGAGTGTCTTGTCTAAATATTTATTCCATAAATGAGTTGCAGGAATCTTTGTTAATTTCCTTCAGAGGCAAGTTTCCATAGTGTAGTGATTATCACATTAGCCTCACACTCGAAAGGTACCCAGTTTGAAGTTAGGTTGAAACACTTGATGGTTTTCCTGCATTACTGTGATTTTTGGATGGAGTGTCTTGTCGAAACATATATTCAATAAATGAGTAGCAGGAATTGTTGTTAATTTCCTTCTGAGGCAACTTTCCATAATGTAGTGGTTATCATGTTCAGCTGAACACGAAAGGTTCCCAGTTCGAAAATGGGTGTAAACACTTGATCTTTTTACTGCAGTACTGTTATTTTGGATGGAGTGTCTAGTCTAAACATATATTCCATAAATGAGTTACAGGAATTTTTGTTAATTTCCTTCAGAGGCAAGTTTTTATAGTGTAGTGATTATCACGTTTGCCTTACACTCGAAAGGTCCCCGTTCGAAACTGGGTGGAAACACTTGTTATTTTTACAGCAGTACTGTGATTTTTGGATGTAGCGTCTTGTCGAAACATATATTCAATACATGAGTAGCAGGAATTTTTGGTAATTTCCTTCATAGG
>NW_026265561.1:0-8554 GCF_025860055.1 Xyrauchen texanus | reverse complement strand
AACATGCAGAACTCCAGAACAAAACAAGTAGGGCAGTCCAGACCAGGTCTTGACAGTAGAAGTACTTAAATTTTTTTTTACAAACGCCTATTAGCAATCAACAATTTTTGGGGGCCATATATTTTTTCGTTTTACACAACAGCTGTACTGATAAGTCTTTGCTAAAACTTATAGATTAACACACTGTTATCTTGTAATTTCTCTCTCAGTCTGATGGGCTGTAATCTGACAGAGCAAAGTTGTTCAGCACTGGCCTCAATTCTCAGCTTAAACTCTTCAAATCTGAGAGAGCTGGACCTTAGTAACAATCACCTACAGGATTCAGGAGTGAAGCTGCTCTCTGATGCACTGAAGAGTCCTCACTGTATACTGGAAACACTGAGGTTTGTGTTTGCAGATTCGTTAGTACATTGGAATATACAATATGAATATATTGTGGTTCATAGATGTGACAATGAAACAATAAATGGCTCAGTGACTGTCACAACCCTTCATATCAAACTGTAGAGCATTCACTCTGTTATTACCATTTGTTATATAAAACTGCTTTTTATCATTCTTTCTTTATTTGTTTTAGATTTGCAGCTTGTAGATTCACTGATCAGTGCTGTGAAAGTTTGTCTTCAGTTCTACAATCATCAAAATCCCTGAGAGAGCTGGACCTGAGTAACAATCACCTACAGGATTCAGGTGTGAAGCTGCTCTCTGATGCACTGAAGAGTCCTCACTGTATACTGGAAACACTGAGGTTTGTGTTTGCAGATTCGTTAGTACATTGGAATATACAATATGAATATATTGTGGTTCATAGATGTGACAATGAAACAATAAATGGCTCAGTGACTGTCACAACCCTTCATATCAAACTGTAGAGCATTCACTCTGTTATTACCATTTGTTATATAAAACTGCTTTTTATCATTCTTTCTTTATTTGTTTTAGATTTTCAGCTTGTAGATTCACTGATCAGTGCTGTGAAAGTTTGTCTTCAGTTCTACAATCATCAAAATCCCTGAGAGAGCTGGACCTGAGTAACAATGACCTGCAGGATTCAGGAGTGAAGCTGCTCTCTGATGCACTGAAGAGTCCTCACTGTATACTGGAAACACTGAGGTTTGTGTTTGCAGATTTATTAGTACATTGGAATATACAATATGAATATATTGTGGTTCATAGCTGTGACAATGAAACAATAGATGGCTCAGTGACTGTCACAACCCTTCATATCAAACTGTAGAGCATTCACTCTGTTATTACCATTTGTTTTATAAAACTGCTTTTTATCATTCTTTCTTTATTTGTTTTAGATTTGCAGATTGTAGATTCACTGGTCAGTGCTGTAAAAGTTTGTCTTCAGTTCTACATTCATCAAAATCACTGAGAGAGCTGGACCTGAGTAACAATGACCTGCAGGATTCAGGAGTGAAGCTGCTCTCTGATGCACTGAAGAGTCCTCACTGTACACTGGAAATACTGAGGTTTGTGTTTGCAGATTCATTAGTACATTGGAATATACAATATTAATATATTGCAGTTCATAGCTGTGGTTACTGTGTACCAGTGGTTGACCGATATGGGGTTTTTAATGGCCGATATCGATATCCAGAGAGCAGGGTGGCCAATAGACCGATACAAGACCGACATATCACACAATTTATTATAGTAACAAACATAAAATTGCTAAAAATAATATTAAAAAAACACTTATTTAGCACAATATATATTCAATTTCACACAAAACAAAAAGATAACATTGTATTTTATATGGTAGATATCAGTTTCTTCAGATTTCTGTTTAGTCATCACATTTGAGTAATTTTAGTAATTTGTTGATGAAAGTGAAGAAACTGT
Organism: Xyrauchen texanus; assembly: GCF_025860055.1. Lineage (NCBI taxonomy): Eukaryota > Metazoa > Chordata > Actinopteri > Cypriniformes > Catostomidae > Xyrauchen > Xyrauchen texanus. The sequence continues at coordinate 6,703 of NW_026265561.1, read as the reverse complement.
TAATATATTAGGAAGAAGGAAAAAACAGTACATACAGTAATCCAGCAACCATGAATGGCATGTCCACGTTAGCAATCACATTTACTCAAAAATACAGAATCAAACCAATTGTACAAACAGTGTATAGTGAATAAGAAATTTACTTAAAACACACGTGAAGCGCTTTTATCTTGGACTGCATCCGAAAATGTAGGCAGCTGACTTGCTACCTAATCAGTTCATGGCTTAACTGACCACTGTTTTGAATGAATTGAACACTTTAGGAAACTGATCTCCAAATAGTTTGAAAAGCAACTTATTTTTAACATACAGCCTCCGGAGGTTATTTTCCTGGTTTCGGATGCAGCCTTGAAGTTGCACTCACATGCTCATGCAGATCCATCTCTTGACAGTTTAAACAGCCTGTATCGCCTACTTCATGATTTGTGAATGAGAGGAACTTTTGATCCTGATACTGAAGTTTTTGATTCTGGCTGATGGAATACGCGCTTCAGAGGAAGATATTAGATGAGTGATCGATGGGAATAAAACACTGGATTCTCTTGAGGTTCGTGAATGACATCTGTTTAAATGAGATATGCGCATATTTGCAAACAGTATATAACAGAAGTTTTATTGATATTTGCCTTTGATCATAAGAAAAGTTACAGGGAACTGTTGAGGACTGTTAGAATACATGCTTCAGATGAAGATATATGAGTCTTCATCAGGATGCTTGATCTGCTCAAGTTGTGAAGTTGGTTTATTGGATATGCGCATATTTGATAATAGTTTGATTGATATTTGCGTTTTTGTCACTAGACAAGACAGCTCAAAGTTACAGGAAACTGTTGAGGAGAGAGAGGGAGAATGAAACAGGCGAGCACTTTATCATGAACTCAAACGCGTCTGCCGCGGCTCTGTTATGTGGAGCGTTTAAATGACACTATGTTGCACACCGGAGTATTATTGTAGTTACACGATGGCATGTAACAACAAAACAAACCGTGACTAGTCATTTACATGTCTCATACGCTTCACGTGCAGGCAGGTGATTTTCGTCACCAAACAGGGAAATTTATCGGCCAACGGCGATCATTAAATATGTCAGAATATCATCTGATTTATCGGCCTTGGTGATATATCGGTCGCCCACTACAGTGTACTTGTGGATGGGCTCCCTCTGCTGAGTCTGTTTCCTCTCAAGTGAATCAAGTTATTCTGATTGTGACATCACAGTTCAAAATTATCACAACATTAATTTATGTCCAGCTCTTTAGAAAACTCGGTAATACTTTAGAATAACCTTCGTTAATGAATAACTACACAGGAACAAATGTGTAACACAATATTAACAATCTAGTAACTACTATTAACTAGCAAGAAGCTCTGATTAATGAATTAGTAAGTAATAGCACGCAGATGAAAGTGGTAGTTCACTATTAACTAATGAATAACTACTATTTTTTAATGCTTCCCAGAGAACTACTGAAAAAGTTTCATAATTCATGCAAAACTAATCAATAACTAATGCAGGACAAATGACTAGCACCACATTAACATTTTAACTGCTACTGTAAACGAATACACAACGTTGTTTACATTATCAATATGTAATAGCATAGCAGACTTATGATTTGGGAAAGCTGTCAATAATTAGCTTATGCTGTCTCCTATAACTTTTTATCAACTGAATAATTTTAAAGAAATGGATTTTTAAATGCAGTTGTCGGGACCTTACTTGTCCTGTGGCTAATTTTCTGGCATTCCTCTGGACTGGCATTGAATCACTAGAGTCATGGTGACTACTGGAACATATTGAGTCATCAGCTATCCAAATACCATATACAGTTATTTCATTATTTAACCTACCTCTCAAAAAATATGTTTTTATGTATGTGTCCTAGCTCATATATACATATATGTGTGTGTGTGTGTGTGTGTGTGTGTGTGTGTGTGTGTGAGTGAATATCTTGTGAATGAATAGAAGATTCTACACTTTAGGATTGGCTTTTCATTAGTAACTACTGTAATAATCATGGTAACTAACTAGTGATGACTCATGTGTTACTGCATACTTCTATGGGAATTACCATCTAAAACTTCACCAAAAACCTCAAAAGCTTAAAATGACTTCAGTGTTTGCTTGCACATGATATTTATTCATCATGACTGGAAAAACTGCTGATTTTAACAAGATGCATGGAACAAGCAACAGTTAAAGTGGCAGTGTGTAGCCACTGGGCCATATTTATGATGACTGACTTTAAACAGTAGTCATGCAACATGAAACAGTTAAAGTGACTGTGTGTAGCCACTGGGCTAGAACATGCATGGAATGGTATTTATCATACAAAGAAACACACATACACATGCATAAACAGATTATTTTTGTCTCTCACAAAAGTCTATAAGCAAGCCAACGTTCTTTTTGTTTTCAATGGTGTTTTGCACTGGCTCCTGTCTGCATAATTCTCTGCACCGCTCTGCAAAATCAGACAGTTTCTGTCCTCTTTGGAAGGTGCCTCGCAAATGTTTGTTGGCCTCTATGTCACAAGCTTCGAGCTCTGCAATTGCCACATTTGAAGTATGCCTGGGTTTTTGTTGTCCCACCTTTCAAATAGTCCAAGACCTTGTTGTACCTCTTGATGGCTTGCTCTGGAAGAAAGACTGACAAAGAACAGAGAATAATCCATTAGTGTGTTATGCTAATGGGATGTATATTTTATAAATGAATGAAAGTTGGAAGTCTGCTACAGGGAATTACAGCCTAAAGATCTTTGCTGTGTTTGGTGGTTGTAGGTTGAAGGCTCTAGGAGGAGTTTCTCTTGGAAAATTAAAGTCTCAGAAGAAGAAGAACCATAATAATAATAATCATTTTAAAGTGCCCCTATTATGCTATTTTACAGATTGCTAAATTGGTTTTGGAGGTTAGGTTTACATGCATCCAAGTTCAAAAAACACTGTAATTTTCATTGCAGTATTATCTCTCTTCTCATAAATGATTCGGTCTCTCTAAACCCTCTTTTCTGAGAGCCTACTCTGCTCTAATGGGTCATATGGCCCAGTCTGCTGTGATCGACAGCGCATATCAGAAATTACATTCCACAGTAACGATGGCATCAGTTTAACCGTTTCAATTCAAGTCCTTTGCAATTTTGACAAATGAATACAATCAACACTAACTTCAGAATTTTTCCAAACAAGTCTTACTGTAAATATGTGCCAAAAAATTACATTCTGTCATTATTTACTCACCCTCATGTTGTTCCAAACCTGTAATACTTTGTGTTCATCTTCAGACCACAAATGAAGATATTTTTAATGAAGTCTGACAGCTTTCTGATCCCTCCATTGACAGCTACACAACTACCACTTTCAAGGCCCAGAAAGGTAGTAAAGACTAGGTCTGCCCCATAATATTCAACTAATCCTTAGTCGACTAAAAATGTTATTAGTTGGTTAGTCACCAAAAAAAATAATAACTTGTGGTGAAGTCACGCAGTCCGTGAGGGACAGATTGTTCATGGCGGGTGCTTGTGGTATTTACAATATGTCAGGCAGGAAATCCAAATCAGTGGTTTAACCTCAATTTATGAAGCCACACGAGTGCTTAGTGTGTGTTGTATTTACAACATAGTTTACCACTTTATTTACAAAATATGAATCTTGAACACGTGTTTACACAACGTCTGCTCTTGCATCAATACAACATGTATGCGTTGTGGTGCTCTCATGAACGCACGCTGGAGATGAATATTTTGTAAATGTAGTAGATTATGTTCATAAATTGAGGTTAAACCAGTAGAGACACATGGATTACTTTAATCATGTCTTTACCACCTTTCTTGAAAATGCTAGTTGTGTAAGCTGTCAATGGAGGGACAGAAAGCTTTTAGATTTCATTACAAATATCTTAATTTGTGTTCTGGAGATGGAGATTTTGGAATGACACGAGGGGCAGTATTGACAGAATTGTATTTGTGGGTGAACTGACCCTTAATAAATGGTTGCACAGTAAACATAAATAATAGATATGTAGTAAAAACTCTGGCCACACTGGGCTGAAACTGTGCACCTGCTTTATCACCATGTCAAATAGTCTGTTATCTGATCTGTTTAAGTAGTGTTTTTCTGTTTGTATTGTTGGCAAAGGAAAAGGCAGAAATTTCAAAACATCTCTAATACTTAATGTTATAGATGCAAGAAATGAATTAAGCACAAGTATAATTACAGTAAATGAATATGGGGAAGCAAAGGAAAACCCCAGCTTCTTTAAGATTAACTTTAAGAATAGTTCCCTGAAACAAATGAAACTTTAAATAGCAACAACCTTGCTCCAGCCGAAGACTGCAAAAGGCATTCTGCAGGCACAGGTTCAAGCGTTAGCGTCTCCGTTTCCTTCATTTGTTGGACAAATCTGTGGAATTTTGCTGCTTCTTAAATGATCCCTCAAACAGGAATGAAACCATAGACTCTGTCAGATCAATTGCAACAGTCTCTCCATCCACATCATTGTCTATAATATAAAAGAGATAATGAAATGTACAATTGAATTACCCATCAATTAGAGCCATGCACTAAACCAGTGTTTTTGAGGCTGAAACACTGCACCACTGCCTGTGAGGTAAAGTACACACACAAAAATGGGCTCTTCCCAATCAGTCAGTAGCATACCACAGCCAGTCTGACTCGAGTACTTTTGCGGGCTTTATGCAGGGGAACATTAAATTCGACTAAATCAACAGAACTTGCCATCATCGTGAACAAAGAAGAATATATAACATCATCCGCATTTACCTGAAAACTGTTCCTCCAGAAATGCTCGACGCTGGAAATCATGTTCAGAAGAACAGATCAGGACCGACCGAATGACTCCACGATCCCTGTTTTCTGCCCGTGATTCACCTGTTTTAAACCACACTTCCCATAGTTCCCTGCCCTCATCACTGCCAGCAGTCACTCATTGTTCTCACCTGTGTCTCGTTTAGTCATTATTGTGTTTGTGTATTTAAACCCTGTTTGTTCCCCAGTCATTGTCGATCGTTGAATGTGGATGTTTGGATGTAGATGTTCTTTTGTCTATGTTACCTTTGCCCACCGTGGATGTTTCCCCAGCCTGTGTACCCTTTGGGCGTTTTCCCATCGTGGACGTTTCATTTGTTCCTGTCTTGTTTTGTCTTCACCTTTTTCAATAAAAACCGCGCTTAGATCCTCACCCCTCGTCTGTCACCTCCTGCCTTCGTAACAACAACAACCGTAATGTCTGCATAAGCAATAAATAAGTTTTAAATGTTTTGTTGCCGTTCATCGTGAGTCTTTATTTCAAATTTAATTCAAATATGTCTGTTTTCTGATGCAGCGGTCAAAAATTAATTAATTTGATTTAAAAAATGTAAAACAAAAAATGAATACTAGCTACTTTACAACAAACATGAATAATTATTTCATGTTTAATATGGTGTTTTGATGTTATCATTAGCTGACATACATTAAATTAATAATAAAAAAAAAAAAGTTGTAACTTTATAAGTCATTTTGGGAACATAATTGTACCCTAAAGACCTATTGTGGACCTTTAAAGGTATAGTTATATATTTTGTAGCTATAGGAACAAAATTGTACCTTCACTGTACCTTTTTTTTCTAAGTGTGTAGAAGGCAATAAATAGTTTTTTCCAGTTCAGGCATCACATGGATTTATGTTTATGTGAAGCTGTTACATTAAATGGAAATTGTACCAGATACTTAATAAATAATTATAAAATGTATAAATGTTTATAAAAGTTACTTGTTTCATGCCTCATGCTTAAAGCAATTTTTCTAGTCATGATTTGTGCAACCAAACGCTAAAGTCATTTCAAGCGTTTGATATTTTTGGTGAACTTTTAAATAGTATACTTTTAGAAATGTCTTTGTAAGTATGTATTAACACTTTAGTCATCACTAGTTAGTTACCATGATTATTACAGTAGTTACTTATGAAAAGCCAATCCTAAAGTGTAGAATCTTCTAATTATTCACAAGATATTCACACACACACACACACACACAAACACACTCACACACACTCACACACAGACACACACACACACACACACACACACTCACACACACTCACACACACACAGACACACACACACTCACTCACACTCACACACACACAGACACACACACTCACTCACACTCACACACACACAGACACACACACTCACTCACACACACACACACACACACACACACACACACACAGACACACACACTCACACACACACACTCACACACACACACTCACACACAGACACACTCACACACAGACACACACACACACAGACACACACACTCACACACAGACACACTCACACACAGACACGCTCACACACTCACACACACACTCACACACACACACACACACACACACACTCACACACACACACACACACACACACAGACACACACACACACACACACACACACTCACACACAGACACACACTCACACACACACACACACACACACACACAGACACACACACTCACTCACACACACTCACACACACAGTCACTCACACACACTCACACACTCACACACACACACACACACACACACACTCACTCACACACACACTCACACACACACTCACACACAGACACACACACACACACACACACACTCACACACACACACACACACACACACACACACACACACACACACACACACAC
>NW_026265560.1:0-8600 GCF_025860055.1 Xyrauchen texanus | reverse complement strand
AATCTAAAGGGAATCTAACATGTGTCAAGTAATAATGCCCCTAATGGAAAGCATAACAAATATTAGTTGACGTCATTACAACGTTTGATAGGGTACTTCTTGAGTAAGGGGGTGAAGCAAAACAAGAAAGTTGTGCTTTGTGCAAGCATATTGTGACACATTAACATCATTGCCATTTGTTCTTAAGAGTAAGACATACAAAATCTATATTGAAAAGGGCATGGCCCACACAGAACAGAACCAAATCATAAAATATAGCTGCAAGCAGCAATGCGGATTCCTCCTCAAAATGGCAAATCATTTAAAATTGATCAGTAGATGGTTGGGGATAAACCCTCCCAATTAAGGAATTCAAAAAAACATGTCTTTGTCTGAATCCTAAACGAAACATTTTCAATGTACAGGAAAATCCATACCGGACCTTATGGATCCTTGAGGCTTTTTTGTTCCCAATGAGAAATGAGGCATGTACACCAAGTTTCAGAAGAATTGGACAAATGGCGTGGAAATGGTATCACTTTGAAAATATTTTTTTGGGGCGTGGCCTGTAGCACCACCTATGGTCGAATGTGGGCCATTCTTGGTTTGTGGGTTCCTGTTGGCCTGTAGTATCAATGTACAAAATTAGAAAATATTTGACCAGAAAATGGGAATTTTGGAGTGGCCTGTAAGCCCCCTAGGGGCTGAATGTGGGCCATTCTTGGTTTGTGGGTTCCTGTTGGCCTATGGAATCAATGTACCAAATTAGAAAATGTTTGACCAGAAAATGGGAATTTTGGAGTGGCCTGTAGCGCCCCCTAGGGGTGAATGTTGGCCATTCTTGGTTTGTGGGTTCCTGTTGGCCTGTAGTACCATTGTACCAAATTAGAACATTTTAGACCAGAAAACGGGAATTTTGGCATGGCCTTTAGCGCCCCCTAGTGGCGAATGTCGTCCATTCTTGGTTTGTGGGTTCCTGTTGGCCTGTAGTACCATTGTACCAAATTAGAACATTTTAGACCAGAAAATGGGAATTTCGGCATGGCCTGTAAGCCTCCTAGGGCGAATGTTGGCCATTCTTTGCGCAGTACTTCAGAGTGATGTCATCTTGAAGCATGTTAGGTTTGAAAAACCATCAGTCAAAATTACATTTGATTTATTGACACGTATATATTGTTAAAATTTGGACATTTACATAAACACGCCCCTTTCAGCCATTTTGTATCGTATTCATTTTTCCTAAGTAACGTTTTCAAAGACTTCAATTCTACACATGTGTACCAAATTTCAAGTCAATTGGAGCTACGGTTCAGGAGAAGAAGAGTTTTGTAGGTTTTAGCAAATTTTCACCGTGACGGGAAAATCCATCATGGCGGAAGTTATGGGTTCTTGAGGCTTTTTTGTTCCCCATGAGAAATGAGGCATGTACACCAAGTTTCAGAAGATTTGGACAAATGGCGTGGAAATGGTATCACTTTGAAAATATTTTTTTTGGGCGTGGCCTGTAGCGCCACCTATGGGCGAATGTTGACCATTCTTGGTTTGGGGGTACCCGTTGGCATGGATTATCAATGTGCCAATTTAGAAATGTTTTGACCAGTGACTTTTTGAGCTATTTGGGCTCAAGGAGAATAATAATAATAAATATAGCTGCAAGCAGCAATGCGGATTCCTCCTCAAAATGGCAAATCATTTAAAATTGATCAGTAGATGGTTGGGGATAAACCCTCCCAATTAAGGAATTCAAAAAAACATGTCTTTGTCTGAATCCTAAACTAAACATTTTCAATGTACAGGAAAATCCATACCGGACCTTATGGATCCTTGAGGCTTTTTTGTTCCCAATGAGAAATGAGGCATGTACACCAAGTTTCAGAAGAATTGGACAAATGGCGTGGAAATGGTATCACTTTGAAAATATTTTTTGGGGCGTGGCCTGTAGCACCACCTATGGTCGAATGTGGGCCATTCTTGGTTTGTGGGTTCCTGTTGGCCTGTAGTATCAATGTACAAAATTAGAAAATATTTGACCAGAAAATGGGAATTTTGGAGTGGCCTGTAAGCGCCCCTAGAGGCTGAATGTGGGCCATTCTTGGTTTGTGGGTTCCTTTTGGCCTGTAGAATCAATGTACCAAATTAGAAAATGTTTGACCAGAAAATGGGACTTTTGGGAATTACCTGTAAGCCCCTAATGGCGAATGTTGGCCATTCTTGGTTTGTGGGTTCCTGTTGGCCTGTAGTACCATTGTACCAAATTAGAACATTTTAGACCAGAAAATGGGAATTTCGGCATGGCCTGTAAGCGCCCCTAGGGGTGAATGTTGGCCATTCTTGGTTTGTGGGTTCCTGTTGGCCTGTAGTATCAATGTACCAAATTAGAACATTTTTGACCAGAAAGCGGGAATTTTGGCATGGCCTTTAAGCCCCCTAGTGGCGAATGTCGGCCATTCTTGGTTTGTGGGTTCCTGTTGGCCTGTAGTGCCATTGTACCAAATTAGAACATTTTAGACCAGAAAATGGGAATTTCGGCATGGCCTGTAAGCCCCTAGGGCGAATGTTGGCCATTCTTTGCGCAGTACTTCAGAGTGATGTCATCTTGAAGCATGTTAGGTTTGAAAAACCATCAGTCAAAATTACATTTGATTTATTGACACGTATATATTGTTAAAATTTGGACATTTACATAAACACGCCCCTTTCAGCCATTTTGTATCGTATTCATTTTTCCTAAGTAGCGTTTTCAAAGACTTCAATTCTACACATGTGTACCAAATTTCAAGTCAATTGGAGCTACGGTTCAGGAGAAGAAGAGTTTTGTAGGTTTTAGCAAATTTTCAGCGTACTGGAAAAATCCATCATGGCAGAAGTTATGGGTTCTTGAGGCTTTTTGTTCACCATGAGAAATGAGGCATGTACACCAAGTTTCAGGAGATTTGGACAAATGGCGTAGAAATGGTATCACTTTGAAAATATTTTTTTTGGGCGTGGCCTGTAGCGCCACCTATGGGCGAATGTTGACCATTCTTGGTTTGGGGGTACCCGTTGGCATGGACTATCAATGTGCCAATTTAGAAAACTTTTGACCAGTGACTTTTTGAGCTATTTGGGCTCAAGGAGAAGAATAATAATAATAATAATAATAAATATAGCTGCAAGCAGCAATGCAGATTCCTCCTCAAAATGGCAAATCATTTAAAATTGATCAGTAGATGGTTGGGGATAAACCCTCCCAATTAAGGAATTCAAAAAACATGTCTTCTGTCTGAATCCTAAACAAAACATTTTCAATGTACAGGAAAATCCATACAGGACCTTATGGATCCTTGAGGCTTTTTGTTCCCAATGAGAAATGAGGCATGTACACCAAGTTTCAGAAGAATTGGACAAATGGGGTGGAAATGGTATCACTTTGAAAAAATATTTTTGGAACGTGGCCTGTAAGCGCCACCTATGGGCAAATGTTGGTCATTCTTGGTTTGTGGGTTCCTGTTGGCCTGTAGTATCAATGTACAAAATTAGAAAATATTTGACCAGAAAATGGGAATTTTAGGAGTTGGCCTGTAAGCGCCCCTAGGGGCTGAATGTTGAGCCATTCTTGGTTTGTGGGTTCCTGTTGGCCTGTAGAATCAATGTACCAAATTAGAAAATGTTTGACCAGAAAATGGGAATTTTTGGCAGTGGCCTGCTAAGTGCCCCTTAGGGGTGAATGTTGTCCATTCTTGGTTTGTGGGTTCCTGTCTGGCCTGTAGTATCAATGTACCAAATTAGAAAAATTTTGACCAGAAAGCGGGAATTTTGGCAGTGGCCTTTAAGCCCCCTAGTGGCGAATGTCGGCCATTCTTGGTTTGTGGGTTCCTGTTGGCCTGTAGTACCATTGTACCAAATTAGAACATTTTAGACCAGAAAATGGGAATTTCGACATGGCCTGTAAGCCCCCTAGAGGCGAATGTCGACCATTCTTTCTGCAGTACTTCAGAGTGATGTCATCTTGAAGCATGTTAGGTTTGAAAAACCATCAGTCAAAATTACATTTGATTTATTGACAGGTATATATTGTTAAAATTTGGACATTTACATAAACACGCCCCTTTCAGACATTTTGTATCACATTCATTTTTCCTAAGTAATGTTTTCAAGGATGTCCATTCTACAAATGTGTACCAAATTTCAAGTCAATTGGAGCTACGGTTCAGGAGAAGAAAGAGTATTTTTAGGTTTTATGCAAATTTTCAGCGTCGCGGGAAAATCCATCATGGTGAAAGTTATGGGTCCTTAAGGCTTTTTGTTCCCCATGAGGAATGAGGCATGTACACCAAGTTTCAGAAGATTTAGACAAATGGCGTGGAAATTGTATCACTTTGAATGAAAAATCACTTTGAAAATCTCTACTTTCACTTTCACTTCTCTCTTAAGATTTTTTTCTGTTTTTTTTGTGTGATTTACATAAGCATATCACAAGCAATTTTATTTGAAAGACTATCTAGGCACATAATAACACTGTATAGCTGTGACTGTTTATAACTATTTCAAAATGTAGCCTACAAGCTCACACTTTAAATGGTCAGTGCTTTGATTTTTAAATCATTAAAATAGCAACAGATCCAGTGAAAAAAATGGAGTGATTGTGTTTACATGCCATTCAAAAACGTGGCATTTTACAAGGTAAGAGAGAAATAAAAAAACTTAAAATAATACCATTTGTACTTCTCAATTACTTGGGAATGTCTATGTTCAGGGCCGAAGGCTAAATTGTTACTGTCTCTTTAAGAGGCTTTTATCGCATGATACGATACTTAAGGCACAGTTCAGTTTAATCTTTTGAGAACTGAGAAGTATCATTATTTTCGTTTTGTGCCATGCTTGTTGCATTTGTATTCATTGTGAGATGATAAAATACAGACTAGCGTGAATGGTTGATTTTGTTCACTTGAATTTTGTGGCGTGTTTCAGAAAAATAATCGCTGAAGACAGAGACTGAGCACCCTGTTTATTTATTTTACAAAAGCACAAGGTTTTGTTGTTATTTTAAGTGTACACAAATAAAAGTACGACTTTCATAGTTTGTGATGATGTATTAAATGTATCAGTATGGGCAAAAATGGCGCAGTATTTTGTTTAAGTTGTTTCAGCTGTTTGAGAGAAAAATATAGCAGGGCGTCATCTGGAATAATGCCAGAATAAAATATAATTATTCCAGATTTCTTTCTCAACTGTTTGTTCACTTGAGACATAACAGACTCCTCAATATATCATGTATTTTGACACTCTGTTGTATGAAATTGTCCGTTCAGGCGCTAAGCAGCAGCGAAAGACATCGAGTCGCGTGAGTTAGGCGCGACGCGGCTCGCTGTGTCACACAAACAGCTTCGCAAACATGTATTTGAGTTGTTTTGACATTTGTTGAGTTGAATAGTGTAAAATCGGCTTGAATGTTCAAACAGGCAAACATTGTATACAACCGACAAACCTTCATGATGATCGCGAGCAAAAATGATCTACGCCTCGCGGTTTGCGTGTTGTCAGAGACAATTAAACAACATCATTCTCGGAAGTTTTGATACGTTAGGATTGATCAGCCCATCCCTACTTTCTTTAGACATATGTTTCATGTTTGTGTAAGTTTTTGTGGCGTGTTTCAGAAAGATATTAAGCTTAGACAAAAGAGCACACGGTTTATTTTCTTTATTTTACAACAAATAAAAGTACAACTTTCATAGTTTGTGACGATGTATTAAATGTATCTGTATGTGCAAAAATAGCGCAGTATTTTGTTTAAGCTGTTAGCGCTGTTTGAGAGAAAAATCTTAACAGGACACCACAGCGGCATCCGTGTTGTTCACAATAATTCATAATTAAATATATTGATACCCAATTTCTTTATCAACTGTTTGTTCACTTGATACATAACAGACACCCCAATATATCATGTATTTTGGTGTATGAAATTGTCGTTCAAGCGCATGAAGCTGTGGCGAACTCTCATCGGCGTCGCGGCGTTAGTCGCTGACGCGACTTCGCTTCGCTGTGTCACACAAACTGCTTCGAAAACATTTATTTGAGTTGTTTTGCCTTTGTTGAGTTGAATAGTGTAAAATCGGCTTGAATGTTCAAGCAGGCAACCATTGTACACAACCAACAAACCTTCGTGAAGATCGCGAGCAAAAATGATCTGCGCCTCGAGGATTGCGTGTTGTCAGAGACAATTAAACAACATCATACTCGGAAGTTTTGATACGTTAGCGCTGTCTCGATAGAGAAAAATCTAACAGGACATCACAGCGGCATCACTAGACCCCTTCAATAATTCATAATTCAATATATTGATACCGATTTCTTTATCAACTGTTTGTTCACTTGAGATATAGCAGACACCCCAATATATCATGTATTTTGGTTTATGAAATTGTCCGTTGAAGCGCATAAGAAGGAAGCGAACTCTCATCGTCGTGCGAGCGTTAGGCATGCAGCGGCTTCGCTTCGCTGTGTCACACAAACTGCTTTCGAAAACATTTATTTGAGTTGTTTTGCCTTTGTTGAGTTGAATAGTGTAAAATAAGCTTGAATGTTCAAACTGGAAAGCATTAAGACACACAATTGATTTGACATACCTCCATGCAGGCATAAAATGTCTTCTGTAGTCTAAGTCTGGAGCTCCACCCACTAGGAGACCGAAATGCTTCATTAGAGATTGCTACAGAAGAGCTGCATGTGGTAGACAGAGTTACTCCAGTAGAGGAGCCTCTTTGCTCAGCCAATGTAAGTGAATGGGATTTTACATGTGGACCATATTTGTCCAGTAGAGGAGCACTTTTGCTCAGCCATTGTAAATCAATGGGATTTTAAAAATTTTTGATCATCTTTTGTGTGTACATTTACATAAACACGTCCATTTCAGCCATTTTGTATTGTATTCATTTTTTGCTAAGTAGCGTTTGGAAAGACATACATACTACACCGTGTGCCAAATTCAAGTCAATTGGAGCTGAGGTTCAGGAGAAGAAGAGTTTTGTAGGTTTTCCAAAATTTTCACTGTACAGGAAAATCCATAATGGCAGAAGTATGGGTCCTTGAGGCTTTTTGTTCCCCATGAGAAATGAGGCATGTTTACAAAGTTTCAGAAGATTTGGACAAATGGGGTGGAAATTATATCACTTTGAATTTTTGTTTTTTGGGCGTGGCCTGTAGCGCCACCTATGGGCGAATGTTGACCATTCTTGGTTTGGGGGTACCCGTTGGCATGGAGTATCAATGTGCCAATTTAGAAAATTTTGACCAGTGACTTTTTGAGCTATTGGGGCTCAAGGAGAAGAAGAATAATAATAATAATAATAATAAATATAGCTGCAAGCAGCAATCGTGATTCCTCCTCAAAATGGCAAATCATTTCAAATTGATCAGTAGAGGGTTGGGGTTAAACCCTCTCAATGGATGAATCAAAAAACATGTATTTCTGTCTGAATCCTAAGCGAAACATTTTCAGTCTACAGGAAAATCCATCATACCTTATGGATCCTTGAAGCGTTTTTGTTCCCAATGAGAAATGAGGCATGTACACCAAGATTCAAAAGAATTGGTTAAATAGGCGTGGAAATGGTATCACTTTGAAAATATTTTTTGGGGACGTGGCCTGTAAGCGCCTCCTATGGGCAAATAGTGGGTCATTCTTGGTTTGTGGGTTCCTGTTGGCCTGTAGTATCAATGTACATAATTAGAAAATATTTGACCAGAAAATGGGACTTTTAGGAATTACCTGTAAGCCCCCTAGGGGTGAATGTTAGCCATTCTTGGTTTGAGGGTTCCTGTTGACCTGTAGTATCAATGTACCAAATTAGAACATTTTTGACCATAAAATGGGAATTTCAGGTGGCCTCTAGTGCCCCCTAAGGCTGAATGTTAGCCATTCTTTGTTTGTGGGTTCCTGTTGGCCAGTAGTATCAATGTACCATATTAGAAAATTTTTGACCAGAAAGCGAAATTTTGGGAGTGGCCTGTAAGCCCCCTAATGGCGAATGTGGGCCATACTTGGTTTGTGGGTTCCTGTTGGCCTGTAGTATCAATGTACCAAATTATAACTTTTTGACCAGAAAATGGGAATTTAGACGGCCTCTAAGCGCCACCTAGTGGTGAATGTCGGTCATTCTTGGTTTGTGGATTCCTTTTGGCCTGTACTATTAATGTACCAAATTAGAACATTTTTGACCAGAAAATGGGAATTTCGACATGGCCTGTAGTGCCCCTAAGGGCGAATGTTAGCCATTCTTGGTTTGAGGGTTCCTGTTGACCTGCAGTATCAATGTACCAAATTAGAGCGTTTTTGACCAGAAAGCGAAATTTTGGAGTAGCCTGTAAGCCCCCTAAGGGCGAATGTGGAGCCACACTTGGTATGTGGGTTCCTGTTGGCCTGTAGTATCAAAGTACCAAATTAGAAAATTTTTGACCAGAAAATGGGAATTTTGGCTTGTCCTGTAGTGCCCCCTAGTGGCGAATGTCGGTCATTCTTGGTTTGTGGATTCCTGTTGGCCTGTACTATTCTTGTGCGAATTAGAACATTTTTGACCAGAAAATGGGAATTTTGTTACGATTTTGAAAGAAAGAAGAGAAGCACTTTGCTTGCCTTGCCC
>NW_026265559.1:0-8603 GCF_025860055.1 Xyrauchen texanus | reverse complement strand
TAACATCTGAACTCTCTCTCGCAGATGTAACAGCAACATCCGAGATGCAACATACTGTGCAGCTAACACCTCCCTTCTAAAGTATCTTCATCTTACTCCTCCTCCTCACTTAAAGCTCACTAAAAACCTATGCAATGTGAAGTGTGTACAAAAAGTAACTATAACATGTTTGGTATCATTTAAAGTCTCTCAGTGCGCCTGGTAAACTGGTCTCATCCTCCCAGCCATAATGAAAAGCTAAAAGAAGTTATACAATATGTGAAATTTGGTGTGCCCCTTAAAGGTGTGCCCTCCCCCAGATCCTCCATACCTCCTGTATGTTAATCTACAGGAACCCCTCAACAGGGGACCAAAATCTAATTATAATGACAGACACCACCATTTGGTAAGCATGTTGAATTATCTGGGTATTTAAGGAGAGGCGACACATTGCTCAGGGCTCTCTGTAATCAGACGATCCCATACAGTTTACTGTTTGTAGTTTATTTCAGGTGATTGCAATTCGTATTTCTTATGTTTTGATAAAATGTCTAACTTTGACTTATCAATGTCTAATTGGAATTGATGAATTGATTATGTTACCTGGTCAATAAATTGTCAACATTTGATTTTATTCTGACTGACTCTGACATTGTGTTTCCCAAACAGATTAAACGATTCGTATGTTACCGCAAGTCTGCGTCAGATTAGTGACGACTAATATTTGGCATTGATTCAAGTGTACTTGGTTTGCAAAGACAAAAGGGAATTTCCGTTTAGAGCAGCAAACGCTGCTTGACCAATCTAAATCTGGGTGTCTTACCTCTGTTTTAATTTGATGTTTCTCCAGATAAGTGTACGTGGGAAACCACGCATGGCCAATCCAAAGCTATTATAAGAGAAGTTATGTTGGTCAACTTACATCTGTAATAGTGGCTGTGACCTCTACTGAAGAAAACGTTAAGTTACATTCAAGTGTATGCAATTCCATGGGGCTATACTGAAGTATCTTTGATTGTGTATACGTGAACGTGACCGATCTCAGGTATATAGCAATTACCTCTGTTTGATGATCCAATACTGGCCGCTTGTGATCGTGAGACCCGCGGTGTAGAGAAAACACGCGAGGACCTCAAAGCGACATAGTTTCTTAATCTAAACGGGTAAAATATAATTAAAGGAGTTAAAGGAATAATCAAACATTCGCTCACTTTTAATGATACTCAGATATCATTAAAAACCTTTTTCATTTATGGAGTCAGATGAAATAACGAGATAATACATAAGAGAAAATGTATTTCATTTAATATTGTTGTGTTGCGTACAAGAAAGATTGTAACGCGCAGAGACCTTCACCCGTATTATTGGAGACCGTCATTGGACCGATAAACGGGCTTACAACGCTGAAGTCTCTTGTTTCAGAATAGCTAATCAAACGCGGCGGCCAGACAGACCTTTTTATTCTCTTATGAACGCAAATCGTGGCTTTTTTCTTTTCTTTTCTTTTTCGGATCCATTGGGTCCAAAGTTTAACTTTGGCTCTGTACTTTTAATAATTCAGGCTAATCTCGCTTTTCTCTTACACTGAACAGTGAGCTTGAAGTGAAGACGAAATCCTTTGTGAGCAAGTAGGAAATCCTGCGTGTTTAGGTGATGGCGTCCACTTCAGTAGCAGATACGGTTCTTTATTTCTATCTCTGTCGGATCGCTGAACGCCAAATTTCCTTTGTCTTAGTTTGATACAGCGCTTCATTTCTATTTGTGAGCTCGGAGGATGCCGTGTGGTCTTTGTCTTAGTTTGATACAGCGCAAGAAAATTCAACTTGTGTAACAGAAATTCCAGTTTCAAAGTTCAGAAAAATAGGAGTCTGCTCTAAGAGATATTTAACATTTAATCTATACTGTTTTCACATTATTCATGAAAATATGTCATCGGTGGTAAACCATTTAGTTCCTGTTACATATATTTATTGAAATACTTAGTGGTATAGAGTTTGTGATGGAATTGACAGCAAATTAGAAAATTCTTCTTTTAAGAGAATTTGTCATTAGTGTTGTCGACACTTGCATTATTCGTTAAACAAAATTCAGTCATAAAATAATCAACCAAAGTCGAGTTGCCGTTTATGAATAATAATAATAATAATGACAATATGTTAAATAACTGTTTTACCCTCAGCTTTAATGGGAAAAGCTGAACTGATTATAAATGCTTTCTTTTTTTATTTGTATCTTTATTTTGGAAATATCCCTTTCACATGTAAGCGCATCCTGGCGTTTAGCTTTTTTTTTAACCCAGTATTTATATGTCCATCTTCTGTTTCCTCCCTGTGCTTTCATATAATTGTTAATTGACTGAATTTTCCACTAAACTTAACATCAGTAAAATTGGAGGGAAAGCAGAATCCGTTGTCAGCATGTCTTCCTTCATCTTGTGGGGTTTTTAAAGATAGCATCATTGAACTTTAACGTGTATGTTTCTTAAGTTGAAATGATCAGTGACAACGCAAGGCTTTCTTTTCAACGGAGGGACATGCATACGAATGTTACAATATTTAAACGTGTTTTTGATCGTGTTCACGTTAAGTGAGGATTCCGTTTCTACAGATGGAGATGCAAATGAGAAATAAACAGGACCATTGCTTAGGATTCAAAATATTGTATAAAAGAAAGCGAGCCTTTCAACTGAAGAAATGAATTGACTGATGACAGCTCAATCACATTTAGTTATGTTGCTAGTTAGGTTGAAAACCCGCCACAGGGTGTCTGGTAAGAGACTGGTCAGTAGATGTCCGATATTTGGGAATAACCCGTTTATTTGTCACCACATCAACTCAGATAACAAAGTAGTTGTCCTTAATCAAGGTGTATAAGTAGGTGTGGTTTTTCTATGGTAACAGAAAATATAGGCAATTGTAAACGTACATAATAATAACATTAAATATTTTAAAACAGGTACATGATGAGTATGAACAAAATATGGAAATGAGATTAATAAAGAAAGAAAAACAAACTTGCTATGCCATACATTAAATTACACTCTAAACAGTTTGATCTGCGTCTCATAGTTTGTCAGCGGTGCTCTGTCTGGGCTTGTTACACGCACATGCATTAAGTAGTTTACAACTTCAGAATACCTCAAACGCAGTCTTTAACAATTGAAATGCATCAAACACTGATGAAATATACATAGATTACATCAATATGAACAACTAAGTAGATATATAACATCCTATATACAGCACAACATCGTTACAAAGCCGTGATAACTCCTATAATTAACCTCAACGAGCTAATGCTCGTTATAACGGCAAACTAATTATTGAACAGGTCTAGGATTGCACATATGATTGCTAGAAATCAAGTATAATTCACTTACTTTGCATTGACGCACAACACCCATGAAATTAACAACTAAAATGTTATTTACAACGGCAAAAATACAGCGTTAGTGCTCCGACAGAATCAACTCTCAACTTCACACAGAGCACTGTGGGCTGGATGTTCGCATGCACGTAGATCAGCGAACGCTGATTGGCTGCTATGCTGTATGCTGTGCGTCGATCAATCTCGGCAAAAGAAAAAGATTTATGTCAGAAGGCATATTACTAGTAATGGCCTTTTAACAGCCGCCCCAGATTCGGTAAAGAGAATCTGTGCAATTAAGAAAAAGCCTCCAAGTAACAGATTGGTTTACAGTCATTCAGGAATGCTAGGCAATTGTATAATACGTGCTATTGGGCGTGTGTACGTCTTTGCACCCACCTTAACATTAGCCGTCCTCACTCTGCCATCAGCCCCAGGGAAGACTTCTGACACTCGCCCCACCAACCAAAGGGCTCGAGGCAACTGTGGGTCGACTATCATCACTGTGGTGTCAACTTGAACGTTGGATGTGTCACCTTGCCACTTCTGACGGCTTTGAAGACCAGGAAGGTAAAACCTCAGAAAGTGTCTCCAGAAGTGGTCTGCAAGAACTTGACTGTGACGCCATCACCGCTTGCTTAACAGCTCTGACTCTGGGTATACCACTGGAGGTAGAGAAGAATCCGCCGCCCCATCAAGAGAGAATTTGGAGTGATGGGGTCTGGATCAGCAATGTCAGAGGAAGTATAACCCAAGGGTTTAGAGTTTAGTATTCCCTCAATTTCTACCAACACTGTATCTAGTACTTCAAAGGTAACTGCCTGGGCTCGATAGTGGCTGTCAGTGCTTGCTTAAGGGAGCGGATTTCTGCTCCCAGCAACCTCCGAAGTGAGGAGCATTTGGGGGTTGAAATGGAATTCGATCTGGTGTCTGGCAAGCTGTCCCTGAAGTTCAGGGGCAAGGGCTGCGAATGTTTCTCTGAGTTCCCTTTCTCCTCCCTTGAAATTTGTGCCCTGGTCTGATATGAGTTCGAATGGGGTTCCACGTCTGGCAGTAAAGCCGCCTGAGGGCCATGAGGAAGGAATCAGTATCAAGGTTATGTAGTATATCAATGTACACTGCTCGAGTGGTTAGGCACTTAAAAATGATACCCCATTTCTTTTCAGTCCTCCTTCCGACCTTGACAGCATAAGGGCCGAAACAGTCCATACCTGTAGAATAGAATGCAGGTCAGTATAGTCGTAGTCTGGCTGGAGGGAGGTCTGCCATTTTGGGAATTTCTGGCTTCTTTCTCCATTTCTGGCACTCTACACATCTTCGTTGGTACCGCTTAACCGCTTCCCTAGCTGAGAATCCAGTACCTGCGGCGAAGTTCAGCAAATACTCTCTCACACCCTGGGTGGTGGAGTTTGGCGTCATAACTTTGTATGATGAGCTGTGTGATTGTGTGCTTCGGATCAAGAACGATTGGGTGTATAGCATCTCGCTCAAGATAGGGGCTTTGACGTAGGCTGACCTCCAACTCGAATTAATTGGGTCTCACTGTCAAGTTCAGGTGCTAAGGCTTTTAAGCAGCTGTTATGGGTTAGAGGTTTACCACTCCTTAATTGTTCAAGGTCTAAGGGGAAAGAATCCTGTTGGGACTGTTGTAAAGAGTGACTTCAGCATCTCTGTAGGCACTGGCTGTCAGGCTACCGGTGGCCGCCCGTGAGAAGCCGTGGACTCTATCAACTCTTGGAAAGTTATATGTTGATCAAGGTTGGGGACTGAAGGGCTGGTTGTGAAGCATGCAAGTGTGCACAAACCTGTCTTGCGCAGTTCCTCTCCATCTACATCCACAGGATGTGGTATTTCAGGCCACGTAACTTGGAGAGTCTTTTAAGAATGATGGTCCTTGATACCAGTGTCTATCTGGACCAAGCTCATTCAAGGACAGTCCCCGTGTGATATCATCAGCTGGGTTACTGGAAGATGGCACAAACCTCCATGTATGCTTCTCAGTGATATCTTGGATCTCTGCCACCCGGTGCCAACAAAGACCTTGAATCTACAAGATTCAGACTTGAGCCAGGTAAGGACTGTGGTTGAGTCAGTCCATAAGGTTACATGATGAATGGGCAAGGTTAACTCAGCACTTACAACTTTGCCCAGTTGAGCCAGTTAGCGCAGCACAGAGTTCTAGGCGGGTATTGATTGCTGTTTTTTGGCTAACTTTTGATCTTGCTGTAAGGAAAGAGACCTCCACGTCCCCCTGCCGGTCTTCTGACCTTAAATAAGCTGACTGAACCATATGCCCATTCAGAGGCATCACAAAAGATGTGTATGTCTCGTTGACTTTTTCTTGGTCTTTGGCTGGACTGGTGTAAGACCTTGGGAAGGCAATGAATGGTAGAGATGATAACTCTGCCTCCCACTCTGTCCAAGCCTGTAGTAGATCAGGGGAAGGTTTGGATCATCCCAGTCCCTTTTTTGTCCCACAAGCGTTGGACTATGAGCTTAGCCCTGGTGGTGTACGGAATGAGGTAGCCCAGGGGATCATATTGACTGGCCAGCGTTCGGTAGATGTTACGCATAGTGATTTCAGCACTCTTTTGGGACGATACCGGTAGGAAATGGTGTCTGTTTGGTGGTTCCAAAGCAGTCCCAGAGTAGATTCTTGCGTATCTGTTTGGCCATGAGAAATCCAGAGCTCAGTACTGACTGATTTCAAATCTGAGGGCAGATGGTTTATGGTTGACGGCTGATTACTAGACCACTGTCTCAATTCGAAACCACCATCTACCAGTAGGTTCCCGATTTTGTCGACGAAGTTTTTGGCTTCTGTCGTAGTAAAGCTTTGCAGGCAATTGTCGACATAAAAGGACTTCAAGACTGAATACCTGACATCTTCTCCAGGTTGGCTGTGATCAAGTACATGCTTTTGAAGGGCGTACACTGCGCAACAGGGACTGCAAGTGGTCCCAAAGGGAAGGACCTGCCACTCAAAAACACTAGGTTGTTCCTGTACATTGAGATCTCTCCAGAGAAAACGCAGTAGTGGTCTGTCCTCTGGGAGCAACCTGATCTGGTGGAACA
This sequence comes from Xyrauchen texanus, assembly GCF_025860055.1. Classification (NCBI taxonomy): domain Eukaryota; kingdom Metazoa; phylum Chordata; class Actinopteri; order Cypriniformes; family Catostomidae; genus Xyrauchen; species Xyrauchen texanus. The sequence continues at coordinate 2,183 of NW_026265559.1, read as the reverse complement.
TCCCACGTATATCACTGCTGACTGCAATGGAGTGTTCCCGGAACCTGAGCAGAACAGCGAGTAAAGACGGTCCCAGTACTGGTCCAGGGAGCAACAGCTCGTTGAGATTTTGGCCCTGATGTCGGAATGAACAATTAAAAACTACTCGGTCCTTCCCATTGTGATGGACCATATGGTGTGGGATGTACCATGATGAACCAGAGTCCTGTTCAGCATGCTGTTTCAGCTTTACCACATAGCCTGCTTGTTCCAATTTATAAATCTCTGCAGAGTAAGCAGCTGCTTGTTCTGAATTTTTCACCAATCGCTTTTCAGTGGCTCTCAGCTGTGAAATCACTGCCTGTTTGGGAGCATTAAGTTGTGGCATGGTTTTGACTCGCAAAAGAGGGGTGGCATATCTCTTTACCCCATCTACCTCAACCCTGACTGTTTTTTCATCCAGGAGCTCTATTGCCTCATGGTCTTGTCTGGATCTGGTACTGTTTTTTTCACTGCGCCAAGGTAACACATCCATCTGCCAAAGTCTTTCAACATGCTTATAAAGATCTGTCTCAGAAGATGAAGTTGCGATGAAAAAGCAGCGTTGTTCATTGGTCTCCATTTGGAGATGCTGCACAGGACCCTGCAATGTCCAGCCAAGTCGTGTCTTGATGGCAGCAGGACCCCCTGGTGGACCAAAGCAGACCGGCCCTACTGGAGTAATAAGATGAGGGTAGTCTGAACCGATAAGTAGCACAGGACGGACATTGTCTAGATTGCACAACGGGAGCCCCCTCAAGTGTTGATATTTCTCCCTTAATGCTCTGACTGGATGCGTATGTTCAGCCAGGCTCAGCTGCTGGGCTGTAAATGCACCTTTAATGTGGAATATCTTTTTAGGCTGCGACAGTGGGGAGATAGAGAATGACACCGCTGCACCACTAAGGACCTGGAGCTCTTGCCTGACTGTGCGGAGTGGTAGGTCTTCTGGGTTACCTTTGAGGCCAAGCTGCTGAGCAGCACTGTGTAGAAGGATGGTTCTTTCTGACCCGTCATCTTGAATGGCATAGGCAGTCATGCTGTGTTTTCCATTCCTGAGGATTACTTTACTGATCTTCAGTAGGACTTTTCGGCTGGCAGGAGGTTTTCTTATGAGAAGAATCTCATTCATGGTATTCAGAAGACAGGAATTGGTAGTTGTGGTAACAGCTTTGTTTTGCACAGTCTGTGATCTCTCCGCACTTCTCACTGTAATGTCATGAAGAACTAGCAAATGTCGGCTGTTACACTGCTTGCAGTGCATCTTCAGACTGCATTCCGTTGCTTGATGGTTCCTGCCACAGCGCCAACACCGATTGTTCTCCTTGATCCAGTTACGCTTCTGATTGGTGGTGAGTTGCTTGAAATTTGGACAGTTATTCAAGGAGTGCTTAGTATTATCACAGTAGGGGCAGTAAGGCTTTGATCCAGCTTTCCAGGTCGTAGATGATGTCATTGTGTCAAGCAGAGCTTTCTCAGTGTTGAGCAGAATGTTAGTATTCTTATGAGAAAACTTGTGGTCTTTGATTATCTCTCTGGTCCGTGCAGTAGGCCCTTTACGTTGGCTGGTTACAAATCTTGATGTGTCATCCTGCACTTGATTTCGTACTCCAACCATTCAGAAAGATCTAGAAGTGTTGGAATCGAACACTGTGTGGATGTGCAAACCGGCTAAAACTTGACCTGAGATCATGAGGTAATTTTCCTAATAATCTGGAGACATGAGAACCACACTGTAATTCAAAGTTGCCCTTCTTTCCGAGTTGCCCCAGCATGCCAACGAGTGACCGAACTTTAAGTGCTGAACAGTCTGAAGGCTTTTATGTCTCCGCTGCTGATATTTGGGCCATCCATAAGTTCTGCTATTCGTTGTAATGCAAGCTGGTGTGGCTGACCAAACTGCTGATCCAGAGCGTCCATTGTTCTTGTGAAGGGGTATTGAGAATGGCTGTAAGAATCAGCGATGAGTAGCGCCTCTTCTAGCTTGAGATGGTCTGTGAGAATCTGAAATTTAAACCTCTCTGTGGCATTAGCAGGGAGTGTATTCTCTAAGGCGATCTTCAAACGTGAGAACTCTCTCGGGTCTGGATGTACAAAATCTGGTATGGTGGGAGTAGGGCCTCTGTACATTGACTCTGGCTCAAACTGGCGACTTTACTCTGTGA
>NW_026265558.1:0-8610 GCF_025860055.1 Xyrauchen texanus | reverse complement strand
CACACCTCCGAAATACATTTACCTGAGACTCTAAACCTGACTGTCCCTGGTCTCCCTGTCCTTCAGTACTTTCTGTATCCTTTGCCTGTGACACCGTGACATTAGTATTTCCATAAGCACCCATTCTTATAAAGATGTTTTGCCTGCCTTAATTTTCTACTTTGCGTTTTGGTGCACTGAAAAATTATCTTATGTCCGTTTTTCTTTTCTCTGTCATTTTATCTGGCCAAAAACACAAAGCAATAGTTGTTTAAATATGTTAGGTTCATAGGTTCACCACGCTGTAATATAATAATGATTCAATTATCTTGCGTCCTTCACATAGTATTTTAGGTTTCGTCTGGGACAGAGGACGTCTCTTAGTTAGATATTCAACTGCAGCAAGCCCACTGATTTGACACTTAACATTAGGGGTGTGCCATATTGACAAAAAATTATCTATTTTCTGGGATTTTATCGATAACAATAATTAAAAACAAAAAAGTTTTTGATATTCTTCATATTCTGTGTGGCGGTCAGTTCACAGCAGCACAATATATTTTTCTAATACGTTTCAATTGATTTTTACCTTTTATGGGCATTTTTACCTTCATAAATTTATTTTTAAACCTAATTATATGCATGCATGATCTTTTGTGTAAACTTCATAAATGTAATCAAATTAACCCTTCTAGGTCTAAGGGGTCTTAAGTCCGCCTGGCACTATTTTGATATTTTGGCTTCTGGAATGGTCAATTTTCATAGCAGAGTGAAGAGAGTCATATTTCTGGATTCTATAGATTCTCATCTACAATGTGGATGCATTGTAAATACACTTCTTGAGACATTTGTACATGTTCTGATGTGATATATCACCAAAAAATACAAAAACGGAAATTCAATTTTGTTGTTTTTATTATATAAAAAATATTAAACATAAATGAATAATGAATTTTACAACAAATATTTATTCCTCAAAGGCTTTAGAACAACTTCAAAAGAAATTGGGTGAAAAAAAATAAAGAAACAAAACAACTATTTACATTTCTGTGACTATAGTCACCATACCTTTTTTTTTTTTGGTTGAAAAACAGAAGAAAATATAAAAGGAACAAAACTGTTCATTTGAATGGAATATTCTGTATAAATGGAGTAATATCCAAAAACACCACTAGATGGAACTGTTTACTGCATTTGAATGATTGATGTGCTTTTCATCAGTCATTAGGTGCCACAGGCTCTGGCTGTAAGAATTTCACACCCCTCCCCCCTTTTACTCCAATGACATCTGACAACATCATTCTTTGTTTTTGGTCTGTGATTGGTTCACACACACACACACACACACACACACACACACACACACACACACACACACACACACACACACACACACACACACACAGGTCTGTGATTGGTTCACACACACACACAGCTCTGTGATTGGTTTACACACACCAACAGCATTTTATATTATTAGATAAAATAAAGTACAATGTCTTTGTTTTGCGGTAAAATCTATAATAATAATGCTATAGATTTGCACTAAAATACGGAAGGCTTATCATTCGCGGAAGTCAACACAGTCTATGCAAAAAAAAAAAAAAAGTGTTATAGGCCTACTGAGGTTAGCTAATGTGCTAAAGCTAGCGGCAACACCTCACGTGCGTTTAAAACATCACTTCCATCAGCTGTTAAACGGCAAATGCTTTCGTGTAGTAAATAAATGTTAAGTGCTCCATTTTGGATGATACTACACTTTGAAAATTCATACATTACATGGCTGAGTGCATAGTGTATATTGGGTTATTTTGGACACAGCTTATAACTAACATGATTGATATGAGCTCTGTAATTTAGGTTTGCTAATTCAGTATAGTCATAGATAAATCTTGCTCAATTGACAACATACAAGTCTACATTAATGCAGCTAAACCTGAAAAAAAAAAAAAAAAGAGCCTAGAAAAAGCCTTGCACCGTCATATCACATGCACAGACTACCTATAGTTTTAAATTAGATTATTAGGGCCCAAGCACAAAGTGCGTAGGACCCTATTGTTTTCGTTAGGATTATTATTATTATTATTAGGGCCCAAGCACAAAGTGTGTAGGACCCTATTGTTTTCGTTAGGATTATTAGGGCCCAAGCCTTGAAAAGGCAAGGCCCTATTGTTTTCGTTAGGATTATTATTAGGGCCCAAGCCTTGAAAAGGCAAGGCCCTATTGTTTTCGTTAGAATTATTATTATTATTAGGGCCCAAGCACAAAGTGCGTAGGACCCTATTGTTTTCGTTAGGATTATTATTATTATTATTATTATTATTATTATTTTTTTTTTTACGACTATTGGGGCACTTTTGGGGCTCTTAACGTGCTCAAAAACTCTTGAAACTTTGCACACTGGTCAGAACCCGCGGCCATTAGGGCCGGGCTGAAGCTGGTACCCGGGCGTGGCAGGGGGGCTCGACAGCGCCCCCTGAAACAGGGTCCGAAAACTTGGTCCATAAATCAAACACGCTTGCATGTAATAATATGAAACTCGGTACACATATAGATCTCATCGTTTCATATATCCTTCATACTTTTACTTTTTACCTCAGCCCAACAGGAAATCGTCTATTTAGGGTTCTTTGGAAAACACATGCAATGGAATGTGAAATACTCCTCCTAGAGAATTCCACCAATCGCCACTGAAACTCGGTCAGCATGAAGTCAAGACATTGAGGATGAAAAACTGCTGGCGGATTTTTGATATCTCGAACGGTTTGGCCGTGGCGAGGAAACGAAATTATGGCGCGAAAAGTGAAACAGGAAATGTGTTATAACTTCTGCATACATTAATTGATCTCGATGAAACCGCAGCAGTGTGATCGCTGGAAGAGGCCGATCGCATGGATGTGACTATTGTGAGTCAAAGTTATAGCGCCACCAACTGGCAGAAGGAAGTGTGTCACTTTCAAAATGCTTTGAAATCACACTCTTATTTTTACCCGATTTACTTAAAACTTTATGTGTATAATGTAAACACACGGCAGATGTAGACGTGTGAAAGGATTATTGATATCTTAAATACTGTGGTCGTGGCAGCGCTTCAAAGTTGAATATTCTTTTTTGATGCGTGGTGCAGGGGCTCAGTAGCGCCACCTGTTGAAAAAAGTGGGGTATTGGTTTTATACTTCGACCTAGAGTCACAAAACTCAGGAATTATATTGTTCTCATCGAGCCGGACAACTTTCTAATTTACAGTCATTAGCTCAGACCAACAGAAAGTCAGATATTTTGGTTTGAATGTGGAACACATTGCAAAGGAAACTTTGAAGCTCCAAAAACCCCATAAAGGTAGCATATGAATGGAGCAAATAGCAAGGAAGTGTGTTATAACTTTTGCATACATTAACTGATCTCGATGAAACTTCAGCAGTGTGTCACATGGATGTGACTATTGTGAGTCAAAGTTATAGCGCCACCAACTGGCAGAAGGAAGTGTGTCACTTTCAAAATGCTTTGAAATCACCCTCTTATGTCTCAAGTGAACAAACAGAGCAACAGAAAGTCAGATATTTTGGTTTGAATGTGGAACACATTACAAATTAACTTTGAAGCTCCAAAAGCACATAAAGGGTGCATAAAAGCAAGGAAGTTTTGTTATAACTTCTGCATACATTAACTGATCTCGATGAAACTTCAGCAGTGTGTTCGCGGGAAGAGGCCGGTCGCATGGATGTGACTATTGTGAGTCAAAGTTATAGCGCCACCAACTGGCAGAAGGAAGTGTGTCACTTTCAAAATGCTTTGAAATCACCCTCTTATGTCTCAAGTGAACAAACAGAGCAACAGAAAGTCAGATATTTTGGTTTGAATGTGGAACACATTGCAAATGAACTTTGAAGCTCCAAAAAGCACACAAAGGAAGCATAAAAGCAAGGAAGTGTGTTATAACTTTTGCATGCATTAACTGATCTCGATGAAACTTCAGCAGTGTATCACATGGATGTGACTACTTGAGTCAAAGTTATAGCGCCACCAACTGGCAGAAGGAAGTGTGTCACTTTCAAAATGCTTTGAAATCACCCTCTTATGTCTCAAGTGAACAAACAGAGCAACAGAAAGTCAGATATTTTGGTTTGAATGTGGAACACATTGCAAATGAACTTTGAAGCTCCAAAAAGCACACAAAGGAAGCATAAAAGCAAGGAAGTGTGTTATAACTTTTGCATGCATTAACTGATCTCGATGAAACTTCAGCAGTGTATCACATGGATGTGACTACTTGAGTCAAAGTTATAGCGCCACCAACTGGCAGAAGGAAGTGTGTCACTTTCAAAATGCTTTGAAATCACCCTCTTATGTCTCAAGTGAACAAACAGAGCAACAGAAAGTCAGATATTTTGGTTTGAATGTGGAACACATTGCAAATGAACTTTGAAGCTCCAAAAGCACACAAAGGAAGCATAAAAGCAAGGAAGTGTGTTATAACTTTTGCATGCATTAACTGATCTCGATGAAACTTCAGCAGTGTGTCACATGGATGTGACTACTTGAGTCAAAGTTATAGCGCCACCAACTGGCAGAAGGAAGTGTGTCACTTTCAAAATGCTTTGAAATCACCCCTTATGTCTCAATTGAACAAACAGTTGATAAAGAAATCGGGTATCAATATATTGAATTATGAATTATTGCAGTGATCAATGTCCGGTTAAGATGAAAATAAACTATCGCTCTGTCTAAGCGATTATCTTTCTGAAACACGCCACAAAAACTTACAGAAACGGATAACACAAACATGATGTTGGAAATATACACTTATCAGAATAGTTATATTAAACTTTAGTCTATTTCAGTTAAAGCCATTTAAGTTATAAAGCTGTCTCATGTAATTTCTCCTTTAATTCTATAATATAACCACTAGGTGGAGTTCTAAGCCTATTTTCTGTATTCTCGTTGTTTTAACGTATGAAGAAGACTTGTGTACATGTTGTTGAGAACGCAGTAAAGTGTGACGCATATTTCGTTCTGTGAGTTTTATGAGTACTCCGAGTCTTTATTAAAACTAACACATGAAACATATGTCTAAAGAAAGTAGGGATGGGCTTATCGATCCTAACGTATCAAGATCCGAGTATGATGTTGTTTTAGGGTTGTCTGACTAGAGCTGTCGCGATAGTCAATATATCGACTTATCGCACGATATATGAAAATGAGCGCGATCATTTTTGGTGCCGCGATATATTGCAACTGATAATTTGTTTTATTATTAAAAATAATAATCAGATTCATTTTTACATTAAAATGAATGTCACCAACATTTTAGTTGATCGCGCTGCCTCTGTCATCTTGTCTGCACTCTGTGTCGGAGGCGGGGCTCAGGCAGCGTGTCCACACACACACACACACACAGAGAGAGAGCGGACACCGTCAGGTGAAGAGAAGGCGTGAACCAACTGCATTTTAAAGTGTTCTGTTTCGTGACATCTTCAGCGAGCCAGTTAGGAAGAACGAGTCCAACATGGAATTGATTTCAAAGCCGCAATCTTCAGCTCCGTGTGGGAACATTTTGGCTTTAAGCCGAACGAGAGAGGAGAGCTAATTAACGTGAACGAGCCGGTATGTCGACTGTGTTTTAAAACAGTAGCAGCGTAAAGAGGCAACACAACAAACTTAAAATCGCACCTAAAACATAACCATCCCACCCAGTTTTTCAACCTGGGAACAACAACTGCAGCTGGAGTTGGAGAGGGGCCTTCTTCCAGACAGTTATCTGTTGCAGATGCCTTTTCCCGACAGTGCAAATATAAACGTGACAGCGCGAAATGGCGCACACTCACGGATAGCGTAACTCGCTATAAGAAAGACTGTTTAGCACAGCTGGTAACATTGTTACCCCAGTAAGATCCTGCCTTAAGCCCCACAAGGTAAACATGTTGGTGTTCCTTTCTCGAATCTGCCTAACAATTAAAAAACTAATCTGGCAGCAGAAATGTCCTGTTGATGCATCTGTGCCTTTGTGTGAGACACTTTAAAAGTTTAAATTGACATATTAGCCTACTTTGTTTTGATCTAGTTCTTGATACCTTGCACTTTTTTGTTAACGAAAGTGTATTTATTTACTTGTTTTATTTATTTGGGATATATTTTTTCACATTTCACAATGTCTAAATATTGAATAGAATAAGAATAAAATGTTCTTTGTTCTTTGAAACAGTGTACTTGCATTATTATGCTATTATATTGTCATTATGTAATCAGTGGCATAAAATGGTCTGAAAATTACAATAATATCGTTTATCGCAATTAATTTATGTGCAATATATCGCACAACAAAAAGTAGTTATCGTGACAGCTCTATGTCTGACAGATTATTTTTGCTCGCATCTTCACGAAGGTTTGTCGGTTGTATACAATGTTTGCCTGTTTGAACATTCAAGCGATTTTACACTATTCAACTCAACAAATGTGAAAACAACTCAAATACATGTTTGCGAGCAGATTGAGTGACACAGCGATCGAGCCGCGTCGTGTCTAACGCTCGCTCGAACGCCTGCTGCTTGCGCCTGAACGGACAATTTCATACAACAAAGTGTAAAAATACATGATATATTGAGGAGTCTGTTATGTCTCAAGTGAACAAACAGTTGAGAAAGAAATCTGGTATAATTATATTAAATTCTGGCATTATTCCAGATGACGCCCTGCTATATTTTTCTCTCGAAACAGCGGAAACAACTTAAACAAAATACTGCGTTATTTGTGCCCATACTGATACATTTAATACATCATCACAAACTATGAAAGTCGTACTTTTATTTGTGTACACTTAAAATAACAACAAAACCTTGTGCTTTTGTAAAATAAAGAAAATAAACCGGCTGCGCTTGTCTCTGTCTTCGCGATAATCTTTCTGAAACACGTCACAAAATTCAAGTGAACAAAATCAGCCATTCACGCAGTCTGTATTTTATCGTCTCACAATGAATACAGATGCAACAAGCACGGCACAAAACGAAAATAATGATACTTCTCAGTTCTCAAAAGATTAAACTGAACTGTGCCTTGAATATCGTAACATGCGATAAAACCCTCTTAAAGAGACAGTAACAATTTAGCCTTCGCCCTGAACATAGACAAGTCATTGAAAAGTACAAATGGTATTATTTTAAGTTTTTTAATTTCTCTCTTACGCTGTAAAATGCCACGTTTTTGAATGGCATGTAAAATGTAAAATAATCACTGATGATTTAAAAATCAAAGCACTGACCATTTAAAGTGTGAGCTTGTACATTTTGAAATTTATAAACAGTCACAGCAATGCAGTGTTATTATGTACCTAGATAGTCTTTCAAATAAAATGAGTTTACCCCAAAAATATATTTCTCTCATCATTTACTCACCCTCAGGCACGTGCACACATAGACATCAAAGGGGCTTGAGCACCTGCCCTTTTTCTTCCTCGAGAGAAATTAGTGCCCTTTTTTCTGGGGTGTTTATTTTTATTTTTTAATAAATAAATTAATATATATATTCCTGTTTATGCACAGCTTCCTGTCAAACAAATATATTTATTAAATAAAAATCAAAACATCAGGTCGGTAGATGAGATTTTGTCGATGCCTGCCCGCCTCCCTCCCTCCGCGTCGTGTACAGTGCCTCGACTATACAGCTAATTAGCCAAAAGCAAATATAGTTAACTTGTGTCTTGCTAACATTCATGACTCATGAGCTACTAGCTAATGTAATAGGTTAGCTAAAGTCTAGCTAAGGCAATATATCATGGCCATACAGGCCAATATACTGTACTTATTGGAGACATTACAGGTGAATACAGTCACATTTGTGTGATGTACTTAACATAATGATAAATAATCTTAAGATATTATATCGTATGCTATGTATTGTGAATACACCCATGTTAAACATAGAAATGTACTTCCATTGCATATCATAGGAACACATAAGCGTAAATTATAATTACATTGATAAACCTGTACAAAGACCTCCAGATAAATACTGGCCTTCTGGATTAACACATTTAAGTGCTGCAAAAGATATTGACCTATGACATCCTATGACATCAAAAATTATTCTACATTTGAATTATCTCATAGATGTGACTATTGTGGTTCACGGTCATAGGCCCTGTCCTAAATGGCACACTTCATATGAATTTTCAGTCTTGTGTACTTATTTCATGTGTCCATTAACTCCATGAGACCGAAGGGTGTCTCATTTTTCATTTTAGGTATCGGAAGGGTGCTCACGCATACTTTGTGGTCGATATGTGCCCTTGATGCACACTTTTGCAGAGCACACACTGATGCGAGCTCTACAGCACACATCTTCTCGACAGTCAAAGCGAGGTTACGTTATTGCCCATCGTGCACAGCAACCCTAAAGGCACGGGGGTGGCGGTGCCACCGGCTTGGGCCCGCCATCACTGCTCGCAGCTATATTTAGGGCCCAAGCCTTGAAAAGGCAAGGCCCTATTGTTTTCGTTAGGATTATTATTAGGGCCCAAGCCTTGAAAAGGCAAGGCCCTATTGTTTTCCTTAGGATTAATATTATTATTTTTTTTACGACTTTTGGGGCACTTTTGGGGCTCTTAACGTGCTCGAAAACTCTTGAAACTTTGCAAGC
>NW_026265557.1:0-8621 GCF_025860055.1 Xyrauchen texanus | reverse complement strand
ATGTTATCATCCTTTAATAATATGATTTTTCAGCTATTATCGTCTAATTCTTATCAGCATTTCATGATCAATTATTCAGTTAAATAATAGAGACAGATGTCACTGTGCATAAACTGTATACCTTAAAACTGATTTTTCATGGATTTACCTCAAAATAAAAAATAGCTTACTAGAGATAGACACTTAATTAACTCCTTGCAGTACTGATTAATCTTTTTCTTTAAAGTGAGGGTAGTCTTTGGACAATTTAGGGGAGTAAACAATCCAATATGTTACTCTTACTTTGCCATTTAGTTTTAATATTTAACCTTCACATCAACAAATTCGCAATTAGATGCTGGATTTAAATTTAGACCCTCAGAACAATTTAGACATGGATATTGAACCCATGGATGGCATTTGGAGAATCAAACATCCAATTAGTCATATATGACTGAAATCAACTTATCAAGAGAAATTTGAATCCACAATTGAAATGTCAATTCAGTAATGATTACCAGCATTCATGATAGTAGGAGGGCCAATCATATAACCGCCCACATACTGTATTTCTCAGTTTTTTCTTTTCTCCGGACTGTCTCCTGTAATATAAGCTTCTTCAATAAATCATCTGGCCCAGCAATCTGCAATGGTGAGAGACTGGTTCCAGAATGAGTTATTGAAATGACTTACACAATGCTGACAACAGAGAGAGTAAAACATAGTTAGCATCAATTTCACACAGAATAGACACATTAACATCAAATTATTCATGATATTCAATTTAATCTTAATGTTTCTCTATGGGTTTCACCTAATACCAATCTCCAGTTTTTCCTTAGCATTTAATATTTTTTCAATCAAATATACCACATATTGGGACTTATTTCAATTCTATCTGGCATGATTGGTCATAGAACAAACCCAAGAAAAAACTTATCTGAGTAAATTTGAAACGTAGAGAACATGAAATGATTTAAATCATTCTTAAATTTATTTTCTTTAATTCTAGTCTCAGTGACAACTTTCAGTGTACCCATGATCAACCAATGCCTACACTGTATATATAAAACAAGAAATAAAAGAAAAATGTCTAATCTCAAAAGAATCTGCTATCTCTTTTTCCTAAATTCAGGGGCCCCTGTGTTTGACTAGAGACATTATGAGAGACACCATGAGAGACACCAGGTTGAACACCTCCTGCTCTTTCTCCTTACAGAGTGCAGGATCGGTTTCTATTAAGAGCACTTAGGTTTCACTCAATCTCTCCAGTCAGACATTCCTAGCAAAAATAATAAACACTATCTGTTTTATTTTTGTTGGTTGATCAAGTTTACACCAATAAAGTTGCACACACATGTACATTGTTCTCCAGACATATTTAAACACATCAAAAATAAAACATATAATCATGGGTTTATATACATTTATATAACATTTATATATCAAGACATTATAGTTTAATTTAATAATGTTAAAAATGTTATTCTCTCATATTGGACTAGACAGAACATAAAACAGACACATGAATTTGATTTACTTTTCATATTCCAATTTCAAAATCCTTTTTTTAATCTCCCTTTCCCATTTTCTGTGGCTTTGATAACTACTGGCCACAATACGTGAAATGACATCCACATTCTATCCAAAGTATTTGGAGCTGACCTTTGGGAGCTGACCTTTGGGAGCTGACCTTTGGGGTCACATAGGGAGGTATTTTTAAAAAGAACCCTGTCCTTTTACCCTCCTCTGCATCTCTCAGCTTTTTCTCTGCCCTGTCTCATATTCCTCAGTGAATTTTAAATTTTTTGGATACAGCTCTTACTTTATTGTTTTTATTTTTCCTGTTCTTAGTTTTTACTCTTATCTTTTTATTTATTTTTTTACATTTTAATCTAAATGTCTTTCTAAATCATTTTCCTTATCTTCTTCTAATATATGAATTATTATACCCCATACATGAATACATTTCCTATATGTTTGTCAATTTTTAGGATCGGTTTTCATCTAGATTTTAGTTCTTATTTCTCCACTTGTTCCTTCTTCATTTTTACTTGGCATATAAACATGAAAAATTATTTTAGCACCATTAATTTAGATAAATCAATACATTTAGAGAATAAATTAGTCTCTTATTTCTTCTTTAAATGTATTTCCTTCTACACTAATCTTCAACAGCAATATTTTGAAACAATTTTCCCGATTTCTTTCACCTTTACTTTTTAATACTTTTATTGTGCTTTCTCATTTCTTTGAGATTTTACACAGTGGACTTCTAGATTTTACTCTTTCCACTGGAGTTTTACCTTATGTAATATAACAATACTTATCTTAAATACACCTTTGTTTAAATTCCAATTACTTAGTTGACTTCATTTTAATGCAATACACTAGACTTAAAGCTTTAATTCTTATTCTCTTTATTTATTATTTTATTTTTCTCCTAGCTTTTTTTTTTATTTTTCAAACTGATTTTAATTACTTTAAAGTTGTTTAATTGTATTTCAATATCAAATTTTTTTATTGTTATTTATCCCTGTGCTTTAAATGTTAAACTTTAAGCACAGATATCTCTTTTGATTTCACAACTTCTCTATATGAAGTTTACTTCTCTTCTGTGATTTGACCAGTTCAGAAGCTTAACATTTTACCGTCAGCTGCTAGTTCTAAAAAACTTCACAGCTGAGAGTTAATTTTCTGTCTATGCAGCAAAGCTGAGTCTCTCTAACTTGGTCACACACCCTACAATATCTCTTGAATGTATAGATTATCTGCATGAAGTCAAATACATTTCTATGCTACAGTCTAGTTTAGGAGTTATGTTCTAGCCCATTCCAATCAACAGCTGCTAGACTAAGAACGGCCAAGACTAAATGTTTTCCAGACAGTTGTAAGTTAACTTTTTGATTTCTTTTTTTCCTAATTTCGTTTTACATCTATATTATTTCAGCTATTTTTATTCTTTTTCTTATTATTTGTTTATACTTTATTAAATTTATTTTTCTATCTATATATCTTTATCATTGGTTTTATCTCCACTTTGCAATATTTAGAATATTTATTAGGTGCCTTCTCTGCCTGTAATTATCAGCTCTCTTCTGCCTCCATATATTGATGGAAGGTTGAAAATAGCCCAAATATATTTTCCCTGCTGTAAATTGCATATATACACCTTACCATTTATGCAGCACAGGCTGATATTTTGGAACATTTTTAGTTTTCTATATTTTAACAACGGAAATTTCCTTCCACAGTTTTATGAGACAGCTTTCATTTCAAACATTCATTCAACATATAAATGACACACTTTCATTATTGAACAACTTTACTCCATTCAGCTTTGTCTCTTATTTATTTATTGGGCTCATATTACATCCACACAGTGTTCCTTTTATGGTCAACGACTAATCACACATTCCAATCCCTGTACCGAACTTATATTTTTATTCAGTCATACTTTTTCATACACATTCACTCTGCACACTCTTTGAACCACAATTATTCTTACAAGCACAGAAATATTACACTTATTACAAACACAAGGCCTTTATAAACACAGAGCTCTCAGAAGATACACTAAAATTCTAAAACACCCCTATTTTACCATCACTGATTCACTTCCTTAACACAGTGAACGACAACTTTTCACCCCTCTTAGGTGACCTGCAGGATTTATTATTAGTAATTTATCTATTTACTTTTTAATCTTTTATGCCTATTCAGACCTCTTATATTAATATTTTCCAAGAGCGGTATCCGCATATGCCTATTCAGACCTCTTATATTAATATTTTCCAAGAGCGGTATCCGCATATGCCTATTCAGACCTCTTATATTAATATTTCCCAAGAGCGGTATCCGCATATGCCTATTCAGACCTCTTATATTAATATTTCCCAAGAGCGGTATCCGCATATGCCTATTCAGACCTCTTATATTAATATTTCCCAAGAGCGGTATCCGCATATGCCTATTCAGACCTCTTATATTAATATTTCCCAAGAGCGGTATCCGCATATGCCTATTCAGACCTCTTATATTAATATTTCCCAAGAGCGGTATCCGCATATGCCTATTCAGACCTCTTATATTAATATTTCCCAAGAGCGGTATCCGCATATGCCTATTCAGACCTCTTATATTAATATTTCCCAAGAGCGGTATCCGCATATGCCTATTCAGACCTCTTATATTAATATTTCCCAAGAGCGGTATCCGCATATGCCTATTCAGACCTCTTATATTAATATTTCCAAAGAGCGGTATCCGCATATGCCTATTCAGACCTCTTATATTAATATTTCCCAAGAGCGGTATCCGCATATGCCTATTCAGACATCTTATATTAATATTTCCAAAGAGCGGTATCCGCATATGCCTATATTAATATTTTCTTAAACTTTATCAGCCCTTATTTACTGTTATTTCATCTAAGCCCTTAACAGCAAATACGCTGTTGCATGCATCATTGCATGCAATTATTTCTTCTGGAATCAAAACCCTTTATTCTTATTTTCCTTTCTTTATTGGTTTAGAAGAGCTTTCTGAGCGTTCTTACCACCACAGGCAAACTGGCAAGTAACACAAACGTTTATAAGCAAAATATGCTTACCTCTTAATGGTGGCCACCGTGTTTGTGTTTGCTTTCCCAGCCAGCCCGCGATGTAACGACTCTGCTCTCTTCTGTCGCTGTTCGAGCCAATTGGTAGTAGTTTTTCATGCCAATTTTGTGAAAAATCACTCAGCATCTTTGGGGTTTTGATTTCAGAAGAATAGACTTTATTATCACACAATAAAGCCGAAGTTGCCTCACGGTGAAACCACAGTACCAACAACAACTGAAGCATCTCTGGTTTGGTTTTACTTAAATACATCTCCTCAAACAAGGTGGGGCTTACATGTATTATCCATCATGCTCTTCATTGACTCTGGTCTTGACCATATTAAGAAGTAACAGAATGTCCTTTGGAAGAGATCAATTCTCCCCCCTAAGTAATGCTATTTATGTTTCTGCACACAAAGTCAAATAGTCAAACCTATGTGAGCACACATTCATCACGTCACAGGCCTTTACACACAGTAAACTGCATGTTTGCTCCTCAGACATAACTGTGGTATAAAACAACAATTTAACTTGATAAAAAATATACTACACTATCTATCTATCTATCTATCTATCTATCTATCTGTCTGTCTGTATATCTATCTATCTATCTGTCTATCTGAGGGTAAATATTTATCTATCTATCTCTTTCTCTCTCTATCTATCTATGTATTTGAGGGTCAATATCTATCTATCTATCTATCTATCTATCTATCTATCTATCTATCTATCTATCTATCTATCTATCTATCTATCTATCTATCTATCTATCTATCTATATGAGGGTCAATATCTATCTATCTATCTATCTATCTATCTATCTATCTATCTATCTATCTATCTATCTATCTATCTATCTATCTATCTATCTATCCATCATCTATATGAGGGTCAATATCTCTCTATCTATCTATCTATCTATCTATCTATCTATCTATCTATCTATCTATCTATCTATCTATCTATCTATCTATCTATCTATCTATGTATCTGAGGGTCAATATCTATCTATCTATCTATCTATCTATCTATCTATCTATCTATCTATCTATCTATCTATCTATCTATCTATCTATCTATCTATCTATCTATCTATCTATCTATCTATCTATCTATCCATCTATCATCTATATGAGGGTCAATATCTATCTATCTATCTATATATCTATCTATCTATCATCTATATGAGGGTCAATATCTATCTATCTATCTATCTATCTATCTATCTATCTATCTATCTATCTATCTATCTATCTATCTATCTATCTATCTATCTATCTATCTGAGGGTCATTATCGATCTGTCTGTCTGTATGTCTCTTTCTATCTATCTGAGGGTCAATATCTATCTAACTATCTGACTGAATGGTCTTGTAATTTGTAAACTTTGAAAACTTATAAAACTTATATCTAAACTAAAAACCTTAAAACTTCAAGCTTTTACAACTACTTCAAACTTTCATGCTAGGCTTTCTCAAGCCAACCTAAAGTTTGTACTCAAACTTTTTAATGTAGTTAGTGGTGCTTGCAAAGCATCACTATTGTAATCTCACATACTTATTATTAGTGGTGCTTGCAAAGCATCACTATTGTAATCTCACATACTTATTAGTGGTGCTTGCAAAGCATCACTATTGTAATCTCACATACTTATTATTTTTATTTTTATTAGTGGTGCTTGCAAAGCATCACTATTGTAATCTCACATACTTATTATTAGTGGTGCTTGCAAAGCATCACTATTGTAATCTCACATACTTATTATTTTTATTTTTATTAGTGGTGCTTGCAAAGCATCACTATTGTAATCTCACATACTTATTTTTATTTTTCTTCTTTTTATTATTATTCTATCTCCGTACAAAACTTCGGCACCTAACTCGTCCCGCACCGTTTGGCGTAGACCCACAAATGAGGTGTCAAATCGAACGGCCTATTGAGGACACGTGTGCTATGACTTTTATAAGCGATCGGGGTACGGTATTTGCCCCAGGGGCAAAAAAGCGGCCGAAAAATCCCATAGACTTAACATTGTGACAAACTTTGAGGCGTCACAGCTCCGAGCGAGGATTTCACAGAAACGTGTGATTTGCCACATTTGAAGAGGCTGGCAGGCTCTGTAAGAGCATACCTCAATATGGGGTAAAAGTTGCACCCCTGGGGGCAGGAGCTGCCCAAAAATGCCCCAATTGACTTATAATGGTGTAGGACGGCCCATGAAATGAAAAGGCATAGGGATTTGTCTT
Organism: Xyrauchen texanus; assembly: GCF_025860055.1. Lineage (NCBI taxonomy): Eukaryota > Metazoa > Chordata > Actinopteri > Cypriniformes > Catostomidae > Xyrauchen > Xyrauchen texanus. Next base: position 1,794 of record NW_026265557.1, on the reverse strand, counting down.
GAACATAGCTCTGGATCACAGTGTCATAGAGACGAGGGGTGGGCTCATTTTACTCAGACGACCAATCAGTCTCTCAGGATCATTGTGAAGCTATCAAGCCACGCCCTAGCAACCATTAAGAGCACCTTAGCAACAAGTCCCATAGACTTCTATTGAAACAGATCAAAGGGATATCTCCGGATAGAAGTGTCATAGAAACACAAGGGTGGTCTCGTTTGACTCGGGACAGCAAACAGCCAATCATGCATCAAATCAACACTTCCTAGCCCCTCCCTAGCAACCATTGTCGAGCACCTTAACAACCAAAATCCATAGAGGGATATCTTCCATTCTGAATGTCACAGAGGCATGGGAGTTGGTTTATATCATTCATACTGACAAGCAGCCTTTGGAGATTCATGATTGGCAGCTGCCAAGCCACTCCCTAGCAACTAAACAGAGTACCCTAGCAACCGTTTAGCAGTAACTATATCTCTGCACCACAAAATCAGAGAGACTTCTGGGTTGATTTATTTCAATCAGGATGGCAAGGAGACTTGATTAGTATCACTATGGTAACTGCCTAGCAACCAGATGGGGTTACCCTAGCAACCGAGTAACAAATCACATATCTCTGCATCAGAAAAGCGTACAGACTTCGGGTTGACTTATTTCAATCAGGATGGAAAGGACACTTCATTAGTATCACTATGGTAACTGCCTAGCAACCAGATGGGCTTACCCTAGCAACCGAGTAACAAATCACATATCTCTGCATCACAAAAACATAGAGACTTCGGGTTGACTTATTTCAATCAGGATGGCAAGGACACTTCATTAGTATCACTATGGTAACTGCCTAGCAACCAGATGAGCTTACCCTAGCAACCGAGTAACAAATCACATATCTCTGCATCAGAAAAGCGTAGAGACTTCGGGTTGACTTATTTCAATCAGGATGGCAAGGACACTTGATTAGTATCACTATGGTATCTGCCTAGCAACCAGATGGGCTTACCCTAGCAACCGAGTAACAAATCACATATCTCTGCATCACAAAAACATAGAGACTTCGGGTTGACTTATTTCAATCAGGATGGCAAGGAGACTTGATAAGTATCACTATGTTAACTGCCTAGCAACCAGATGGGGTTACCCTAGCAACCGAGAAACAAATCACATATCTCGGCACCAGAAAAGAGTACAGACTTCGGGTTGATTTATTTCAATCAGGATGGCAAGGACACTTGATTACTATCACTATGGTAACTGCCTAGCAACCAGATGGGGTTACCCTAGCAACCGAGTAACAAATCACATATCTCGGCACCAGAAAAGAGTACAGACTTCGGGTTGATTTATTTCAATCAGGATGGCAAGGAGACTTGATTAGTATCACTATGGTAACTGCCTAGCAACCAGATGGGGTTACCCTAGCAACCGAGTAACAAATCACATATCTCTGCATCAGAAAAGCGTAGAGACTTCGGGTTGACTTATTTCAATCAGGATGGCAAGGACACTTGATTAGTATCACTATGGTAACTGCCTAGCAACCAGATGGGGTTACCCTAGCAACCGAGTAACAAATCACATATCTCTGCATCAGAAAACGTAGAGACCTCCGGGTTGACTTATTTCAATCAGGATGGCAAGGAGACTTGATTAGTATCACTATGGTAACTGCCTAGCAACCAGATGGGGTTACCCTAGCAACCGAGTAACAAATCACATATCTCTGCATCAGAAAAACATAGAGACTTCCGGGTTGACTTATTTCAATCAGGATGGCAAGGACACTTGATTAGTATCACT
>NW_026265556.1:0-8653 GCF_025860055.1 Xyrauchen texanus | reverse complement strand
CTTCGCTAGGCGATGCTAAGCATGTGTTAAGCATAATGCTAAGACGTTTTTAGCATGTTTTAGCGACTTCGCTAGGCAATGCTAAGCATTTGTTAGCATGATGATAAGCATGTTTTTAGCATGTTTTAAGCACTTCGTTAGGCGATGCTAAGCATGTGTTAGCATGATGTTAAGACGCTTTTAGCATTTTCTAAGCACTTCGCTAGGCGATGCTTACATGTGTTAAGCATGATGCTAAGACGCTTTTAAGCATGTTTTAGCGACTTCGCTAGGTGATGCTAAGCATGTGTTAGCATGATGCTAGCGACGCTTTTAGCATGTTTTAACACTTCGCTAGCCAATGCTAGCATGTGTTAGCATGATGCTAGCACGTTTTTAGCATGTTTTAGCACTTCGCTAGGCGATGCTAGCATGTGTTAGCATGATGCTAGCATGTTTTTAGCATGTTTTAACACTTCGCTATGTGCGTCGCTATGTTTTCCCACAGCGGATGATCAAAAACTGGAAAAATCCCATTGACTTAACATTGCGGAATGTTCAGAAATTTAAATCCAAACTGACATTTTCACACACACAGACAAAAAGGGCCTGTCAGCCCTGCATCTCTCCCACTCTCTCTCCCTCAGAGGATTTCTTTTATCAAGCAGCCAAAAAGTAATGACCTAAAATCTTCACAGCCACACGCTAAAACATGCTTAACATGATGTTAGCACGTTTTTAGCATGTTTTAGCACATCGCTAGGCGATGCTAGCATGTGTTATCATGATGCTAGCACATTTTTAGCATGTTTTAACACTTCGCTAGGTGATGCTAGCACATTTTTAGCATTTTTTAGCACTTCGCTAGGCGATGCTAGCATGTGTTAGCATGATGCTAGCACGTTTTTAGCATGTTTTAGCACTTCGCTAGGCGATGCTAGCATGTGTTAGCATGATGCTAGCACATTTTTAGCATGTTTTAGCACTTCGCTAGGCAATGCTAAGCATGTTTTAAAGCATGATGCTTAAGACATTTTTAAGATGTTTTAACACTTCGCTAGGTGATGCTAAGCACATTTTTAACATTTTTTAAGCACTTCGCTAGTTGATGCTAAGATGTGTTAAGCATGATGCTAAGCACATTTTTAGCATGTTTTATCACTTTACTAGGCGATTTTAAGCATGTGTTAAGCATGATGCTAAGACGCTTTTAAGCATTTTTTAGCACATCGCTAGGCAATGCTAGACGTTTTAGCATGTTTTAGACTCGCTAGGCGATGCTAGATGTGTTAAGCATGATGCTAACACGCTTTTAGCATGTTTTAAGCACTTCGCTAGGCGATGCTAAGCATATGTTAAGCATGATGCTATGACGCTTTTAGCATTTTTTAGCACTTCGCTAGGCGATGCTAAGCATGTGTTAAGCATGATGCTAAAGACGCTTTTAAGCATGTTTTAACACTTCGCAAGGCGATGCTAAGCATGTGTTAAGCATGATGCTAAGACGCTTTTAAGCATGATTTAAGACTTCGCTAGGCGATGCTAAGCATGTGTTAGCATGATGCTAGCCCGTTTTTAGCATTTTTTATCACTTCGCTAGGTGATGCTAAGCATGTGTTAAGCATGATGGTAAGCACGCTTTTAGCATGTTCTAACGACTTCGCTAGGCGATGCTAAGCATGTGTTAAGCATGATGCTAAGACGCTTTTAACATTTTTTGCACTTCGCTAGGCAATGCTAGCACGTTTTTAGCATGTTTTAACACTTTGCTAGGCGATGCTAACATGTGTTAGCATGATGCTAGCATGTTTTTAGCATTTTTTTGCACTTCGCTAGGCGATGCTAGCACGTTTTTAGCATGTTTTAGCACTTCGCTAGGCGATGCTAAAATGTGTTAGCATGATGCTAGCACGTGTTTATCATGTTTTAGCACTTCGCTAGGCGATGCTAGCATGTGTTAGCATGATGCTAGCACGTTTTTAGCATTTTTTAGCACTTCGCTAGGCGATGCTAGCATGTGTTAGCATGATGCTAGCACGTTTTTAGCATGTTTTAGCACTTTGCTAGGCGATGCTAGCATGCGTTAGCATGATGCTAGTACGTTTTTAGCATGTTTTAGCACTTCGCTAGGCGATGCTAGCATGTGTTATCAGTGTAGACTGATTCCCAAACAAATGACTCTAATGAGCCGGTTCTTTTGAATCTACAGTATGAAACATACAGTGTGACCAGTGTAGTCTGATTACAACATTAATGACTCTAATGAGCCGGTTCTTTTCAATCTACAGTGTGAAACATACAGTGTGACGAGTGTAGACTGATTCCCAAACAAATGACTCTAATGAGCCGGTTCTTTTGAATCTAGTGTGAAACATACAGTGTGACCAGTGTAGTCTGATTCCCAAATTAATGACTCTAATGAGCCAGTTCTTTTGAATCTAAAATGTGAAACATACAGTGTGACCAGTGTAGTCTGATTCCCAAATTTATGACTCTAATGAGCCAGTTCTTTTGAATCTACAATGTGAAACATGCAGTGTGACCAGTGTAGTCTGATTCCCAAATTAATGAATCTAATGAGCCGGTTCTTTTGAATCTAAAATGTGTAATATAAATTGTGACCAGTGTAGTCTGATTCCCAAATTAATGACTCTAATGAGCTGGTTCTTTTGAATCTACAATGTGAAACATACAGTGTGACCAGTGTAGTCTGATTCCCAAATTAATGACTCTAATGAGCCGGTTCTTTTGAATCTACAATGTGAAACATACAGTGTGACCAGTGTAGTCTGATTCCCAAATTAATGACTCTAATGAGCTGGTTCTTTTGAATCTACAATGTGAAACATACAGTTTGACCAGTGTAGTCTGATTCCGAAATTAATGACTCTAATGAGCCGGTTCTTTTGAATCTACAATGTGAAACATATAGTGTGACCTGTGTAGTCTGATTCCCAAATTAATGACTCTAATGAGCCGGTTCTTTTGAATCTACAATGTGAAACATACAGTGTGACCAGTGTAGTCTGATTCCCAAATTAATGACTCTAATGAGCCGGTTCTTTTGAATCTACAATGTGAAACTTACAGTGTGACCAGTGTAGTCTGATTACAATATTAATGACTCTAATGAGCCAGTTCTTTTGAATCTACAGTGTGAAACATACAGTGTGACCAGTGTAGTCTGATTCACAAATTAATGACTCTAATGAGCTGGTTCTTTTGAATCTACAATGTGAAACATACAGTGTGACCAGTGTAGTCTGATTCCCAAATTAATGACTCTAATGAGCCGGTTCTTTTGAATCTACAATGTGAAACATATAGTGTGACCTGTGTAGTCTGATTCCCAAATTAATGACTCTAATGAGCCGGTTCTTTTGAATCTACAATGTGAAACATACAGTGTGACCAGTGTAGTCTGATTCCCAAATTAATGACTCTAATGAGCCGGTTCTTTTGAATCTACAATGTGAAACTTACAGTGTGACCAGTGTAGTCTGATTACAATATTAATGACTCTAATGAGCCAGTTCTTTTGAATCTACAGTGTGAAACATACAGTGTGACCAGTGTAGTCTGATTCACAAATTAATGACTCTAATGAGCCAGTTCTTTTAAATCTACAATGTGAAACATACAGTGTGACCAGTGTAGACTGATTCCCAAATTAATGACTCTAATGAGCCGTTTCTTTTGAATCTACAATGTGAAACATACAGTGTGACCAGTTTAGTCTGATTCCCAAATTAATGACTCTAATGAGCCAGTTCTTTTGAATGTACAATGTGAAACATACATTGTGACCAGTGTAGTCTGATTCCCAAATTAATGACTCTAATGAGCCGGTTCTTTTGAATCTACAATGTGAATCTTACAGTGTGACCAGTGTAATCTGATTACAATATTAATGACTCTAATGAGCTAGTTCTTTTGAATCTACAGTGTGAAACATACAGTGTGACCAGTGTAGTCTTATTCCCAAATTAATGACTCTAATGAGCCGGTTCTTTGGAATCTACAATGTGAAACTTACAGTGTGACCAGTGTAGTCTAATTCCCAAATTAATGACTCTAATGAGCCGGTTCTTTTGAATCTACAATGAGAAACATACAGTGTGACCAGTGTAGTCTGATTCCCAAACTAATGACTCTAATGAGCCGGTTCTTTTGAATCTACAATGTGAAACATACAGTGTGACCAGTGTAGTCTGATTCCCAAATAAAGTACTCTATTCAGCCAGTTCTTTTGAATCTACAGTGTGAAACATACAGTGTGACCAGTGTAGTCTGATTCCCAAATTAATGACTCTAATGAGCCAGTTCTTTTGAATCTACAATGTGAAACATACAGTGTGACCAGTGTAGTCTGATTCCCAAATTTATGACTCTAATGAGCCAGTTCTTTTGAATCTACAATGTGAAACATGCAGTGTGACCAGTGTAGTCTGATTCCCAAATTAATGAATCTAATGAGCCGGTTCTTTTGAATCTAAAATGTGAAACATAAATTGTGACCAGTGTAGTCTGATTCCCAAATTAATGACTCTAATGAGCCGGTTCTTTTGAATCTACAATGTGAAACATACAGTGTGACCAGTGTAGTCTGATTCCCAAATTAATGACTCTAATGAGCTGGTTCTTTTGAATCTACAATGTGAAACATACAGTGTGACCAGTGTAGTCTGATTCCGAAATTAATGACTCTAATGAGCCGGTTCTTTTGAATCTACAATGTGAAACATATAGTGTGACCTGTGTAGTCTGATTCCCAAATTAATGACTCTAATGAGCTGGTTCTTTTGAATCTACAATGTGAAACATACAGTGTGACCAGTGTAGTCTGATTCCCAAATTAATGACTCTAATGAGCCGGTTCTTTTGAATCTACAATGTGAAACTTACAGTGTGACCAGTGTAGTCTGATTACAATATTAATGACTCTAATGAGCCAGTTCTTTTGAATCTACAGTGTGAAACATACAGTGTGACCAGTGTAGTCTTATTCACAAATTAATGACTCTAATGAGCCAGTTCTTTTAAATCTACAATGTGAAACATACAGTGTGACCAATGTAGACTGATTCCCAAATTAATGACTCTAATGAGCCGGTTCTTTTGAATCTACAATGTGAAACATACAGTGTGACCAGTTTAGTCTGATTCCCAAATTAATGACTCTAATGAGCCAGTTCTTTTGAATCTACAATGTGAAACATACATTGTGACCAGTGTAGTCTGATTCCCAAATTAATGACTCTAATGAGCCGGTTCTTTTGAATCTACAATGTGAATCTTACAGTGTGACCAGTGTAATCTGATTACAATATTAATGACTCTAATGAGCTAGTTCTTTTGAATCTACAGTGTGAAACATACAGTGTGACCAGTGTAGTCTGATTCCCAAATTAATGAATCTAATGAGCCGGTTCTTTTGAATCTAAAATGTGAAACATAAATTGTGACCAGTGTAGTCTGATTCCCAAATTAATGACTCTAATGAGCCGGTTCTTTTGAATCTACAATGTGAAACATACAGTGTGACCAGTGTAGTCTGATTCCCAAATTAATGACTCTAATGAGCCGGTTCTTTTGAATCTACAATGTGAAACATACAGTGTGACCAGTGTAGTCTGATTCCCAAATTAATGACTCTAATGAGCTGGTTCTTTTGAATCTACAATGTGAAACATACAGTGTGACCAGTGTAGTCTGATTCCGAAATTAATGACTCTAATGAGCCGGTTCTTTTGAATCTACAATGTGAAACATATAGTGTGACCTGTGTAGTCTGATTCCCAAATTAATGACTCTAATGAGCTGGTTCTTTTGAATCTACAATGTGAAACATACAGTGTGACCAGTGTAGTCTGATTCCCAAATTAATGACTCTAATGAGCCGGTTCTTTTGAATCTACAATGTGAAACATACAGTGTGACCAGTGTAGTCTGATTACAATATTAATGACTCTAATGAGCCAGTTCTTTTGAATCTACAGTGTGAAACATACAGTGTGACCAGTGTAGTCTTATTCACAAATTAATGACTCTAATGAGCCAGTTCTTTTAAATCTACAATGTGAAACATACAGTGTGACCAATGTAGACTGATTCCCAAATTAATGACTCTAATGAGCCGGTTCTTTTGAATCTACAATGTGAAACATACAGTGTGACCAGTTTAGTCTGATTCCCAAATTAATGACTCTAATGAGCCAGTTCTTTTGAATCTACAATGTGAAACATACATTGTGACCAGTGTAGTCTGATTCCCAAATTAATGACTCTAATGAGCCGGTTCTTTTGAATCTACAATGTGAATCTTACAGTGTGACCAGTGTAATCTGATTACAATATTAATGACTCTAATGAGCTAGTTCTTTTGAATCTACAGTGTGAAACATACAGTGTGACCAGTGTAGTCTGATTCCCAAATTAATGACTCTAATGAGCTGGTTCTTTTGAATCTACAATGTGAAACATACAGTGTGACCAGTGTAGTCTGATTCCCAAATTAATGACTCTAATGAGCCGGTTCTTTTGAATCTACAATGTGAAACATACAGTGTGACCAGTGTAGTCTGATTTCCAAATTAATGACTCTAATGAGCCGGTTCTTTTGAATCTACAATGTGAAACTTACAGTGTGACCAGTGTAGTCTAATTCCCAAATTAATGACTCTAATGAGCCGGTTCTTTTGAATCTACAATGAGAAACATACAGTGTGACCAGTGTAGTCTGATTCCCAAACTAATGACTCTAATGAGCCGGTTCTTTTGAATCTACAATGTGAAACATACAGTGTGACCAGTGTAGTCTGATTCCCAAATAAAGTACTCTATTGAGCCAGTTCTTTTGAATCTACAGTGTGAAACATACAGTGTGACCAGTGTAGTCTTATTCCCAAATTAATGACTCTAATGAGCCAGTTCTTTTGAATCTACAATGTGAAACATACAGTGTGACCAGTGTAGTCTGATTCCCAAATTTATGACTCTAATGAGCCAGTTCTTTTGAATCTACAATGTGAAACATGCAGTGTGACCAGTGTAGTCTGATTCCCAAATTAATGAATCTAATGAGCCGGTTCTTTTGAATCTAAAATGTGAAACATAAATTGTGACCAGTGTAATCTGATTACAATATTAATGACTCTAATGAGCTAGTTCTTTTGAATCTACAGTGTGAAACATACAGTGTGACCAGTGTAGTCTGATTCCCAAATTAATGACTCTAATGAGCTGGTTCTTTTGAATCTACAATGTGAAACATACAGTGTGACCAGTGTAGTCTGATTCCCAAATTAATGACTCTAATGAGCCGGTTCTTTTGAATCTACAATGTGAAACATACAGTGTGACCAGTGTAGTCTGATTTCCAAATTAATGACTCTAATGAGCCGGTTCTTTTGAATCTACAATGTGAAACTTACAGTGTGACCAGTGTAGTCTGATTACAATATTAATGACTCTAATGAGCCAGTTCTTTTGAATCTACAGTGTGAAACATACAGTGTGACCAGTGTAGTCTTATTCACAAATTTATGACTCTAATGAGCCAGTTCTTTTGAATCTACAATGTGAAACATGCAGTGTGACCAGTGTAGTCTGATTCCCAAATTAATGAATCTAATGAGCCGGTTCTTTTGAATCTAAAATGTGAAACATGCAGTGTGACCAGTGTAGTCTGATTCCCAAATTAATGACTCTAATGAGCCGGTTCTTTTGAATCTACAATGTGAAACATACAGTGTGACAAGTGTAGTCTGATTCCCAAATTAATGACTCTAATGAGCCGGTTCTTTTGAATCTACAATGTGAAACATACAGTGTGACCAGTGTAGTCTGATTCCCAAATTAATGACTCTAATGAGCCGGTTCTTTTGAATCTACAATGTGAAACATACAGTGTGACCAGTGTAGTCTGATTCCCAAATTAATGACTCTAATGAGCTGGTTCTTTTGAATCTACAATGTGAAACATACAGTGTGACCAGTGTAGTCTGATTCCCAAATTAATGACTCTAATGAGCCGGTTCTTTTGAATCTACAATGTGAAACATATAGTGTGACCTGTGTAGTCTGATTCCCAAATTAATGACTCTAATGAGCCGGTTCTTTTGAATCTACAATGTGAAACATACAGTGTGACCAGTGTAGTCTGATTCCCAAATTAATGACTCTAATGAGCCGGTTCTTTTGAATCTACAATGTGAAACTTACAGTGTGACCAGTGTAGTCTGATTACAATATTAATGACTCTAATGAGCCAGTTCTTTTGAATCTACAGTGTGAAACATACAGTGTGACCAGTGTAGTCTGATTCACAAATTAATGACTCTAATGAGCCAGTTCTTTTAAATGTAAAATGTGAAACATACAGTGTGACCAGTGTAGACTGATTCCCAAATTAATGACTCTAATGAGCCGGTTCTTTTGAATCTACAATGTGAAACATACAGTGTGACCAGTTTAGTCTGATTCCCAAATTAATGACTCTAATGAGCCAGTTCTTTTGAATCTACAATGTGAAACATACATTGTGACCAGTGTAGTCTGATTCCCAAATTAATGACTCTAATGAGCCGGTTCTTTTGAATCTACAATGTGAAACTTACAGTGTGACCAGTGTAATCTGATTACAATATTAATGACTCTAATGAGCTAGTTCTTT